>NC_048307.1:64360748-64453319 GCF_013100865.1 Trachemys scripta elegans | reverse complement strand
AGAAGAATCTGCATCTGAAGAAGTGAGGTTCTTACCCATGAAAGCTTATGCTCCCAATACTTCTGTTAGTCTCAAAGGTGCCACAGGACCCTCTGTTGCTTATTGAAGACAATGGTATTTAACTTCACGAAGAACACAGGACTGGTCTGTATGAAGTAAACATAGTTGGGCTATATTTTGGCTGCTCATGGCATGTTTGCAAAGGGAAAGATAGTGCATGATTCCTTCCCTGGTAGTGGTTCAGAGAAAATTGCAGCCTAATGCAATATATTTTGCTTTCCACAACCAAATCTCTGTACAACTTTTCATGAGTGATGTACCCGAATATTCGGATTTTGGGCTTATTTTTGGGCAAAAAATAAGCCCAAAAATAAACCCATGGCAGCGAGTATCAGAGCCCAGGTCTATAGACTCAGGCTCACACTACGGCACTAAAAACCCCTGTGTAGACATCTGGGCTCAGGCTCTGAAGCCCAAAAAGGTTTCAGAGCCCAAGCCCAAATGTCTACACAGCAATTTTTAGCACTGTAGCACAAGCCCAAGTCTGTAGATTTGGACTCTGAGACTTGCTGCTGCAGGGGGATAAGAGGTTGGGTTTGCCATGTAGACATACCCTCAATCCTATACCTTTCACTTCACAGCCTTCCCTATCCTAGACTTATTTTCATGAAATTTCCCATTGTTGCTACCTCTAACTTAGCCGTCGCAGTAGCAGGAATGGTGGGAATGATAGCATAGACAAAGTTCTGGCAGCTGCTGGCCTTACGAGCACATGCTCAGATCAAGGTTAGGTGTTACAGTGCTTGAAATACTAGCAGTTGTCTGGAACCATGTCTACAATAGCTGTCCTGAACCAGCTGCAGCAATCATGGGAAACTTTTGGCAGAAGACCCTATTGTAGATACAAACAGACATACCTTCTCCATAAGCTCCCTTGCCGTAAAGTGTGGAGGAGCATCAGTGGTTGCTAGGCACCACAAAGAAAACAGGCCATGATTTCTAGAGATCTGAGTCTGGCACAAGGAACAGCTACTGTATCCTTTATAAAGGCAATCATAATAGTATGAACTTCTGAATGTACTCCGCAGACCTCAGAGACATTACTGCTGCCCTTTGCAGGCAACATATCTCTAGCCATTGCTGCTTGTTCAAGGCCCCTGTATATATCCCATCCTCTAATACAGCAAAAGCTACAGCTATCATGATCCAGTCCATGGTAATTTAAGTTTCCAAGTGAACGTGTAACAGACGCATGGCTACAGGAGTAAGATTTCATATTTCAGATCACATCACAGAATGTCTGATAATTGTCAGTGAAGTGTTTAGAATGAAAGAGATCCTTTCTTAAAGAAAAAGTACATGTGGTGAATTTAGACTATCTGGCCATAGATATGTCTAATAAGAGCAACCAACTGACTGAGCTGCAAATACAGTCTATTTTGATCATTATTATTATCTCCACAGGTACCACTGCTCTTTTGCCAGCCTATTTTCCATATTGTGCCAGTAAAACACACTTGTAACAACTGCTTCTTTCAAAGACAGTTGTTACAATCAAAGAAATTGAAATATAATAGTGATTTTTATTGCTTGGCATAGTTTTCCAAACAACAGTACTTTGTCCAGAAGCCTTATTGTGTTACAAGTTCCCTTAACACCTTGCTTGTTATCTGAAGATCTCCAAGCAACTGACAAGTAATGTGACAGGTTTCAGAGTGGTTTCAGCTTATGCCCAAATAAATGTGTTCGTCTCTAGGGTGCCACAAGTACTCCTCGTTCTTTTTGCTGACAAGTAATGGGCTCATTCCTGCTCTTGATTGAACTCATGCATAGGAGCAGGCTGATGAATTCAAGCATGGTTGTGCTCTGAAAAGTGCTAATGTAAAAATGGCAGCCTCCTTACCGCCTCCCTGTGCTTATTCAAAGGCACATGAAGTGACTTAAGCAATGAAAAAAGAAATTTAAAAAAATAATATAAAAGTGATTACTGCCTTTTACACTTGTTAAAACTTCCAAGGGAGAAATGCATTCTACATCTTCTTGGGTATTCTTGAGTCTATTTCGTCTAGCAATTCAGGAGGAGATTTAAAAATCGTACCATGGGATGAGCTTCCCTGCAAGGGGGGTTTGCCCTGCATAGCTAGGATTAATTTCCTAGGGCCAGGAAAGACTCTTTGCTGCTACTGCACTCGGATATGATACAGCTGGAAGGAATGTACACAACCCCTGCAACAGATTAGAAGGGACCTCAATTTGCAGTCACTAGCATTCAAAGCACAACACTTTCCAATGCTCTGCTACTCAATTACTGGCCTTATGGGGGTGGACCTGTCAAATGAGTCATGGGAGCTTGATCAAGGCACGGGGAGAAAATGTGCATATGCTATGGAGATATATAGATGTCCAAGGTCTCAAGAAGAGTACGGTAGCTTGAGAAAATTCTCAGGGAAACTCTGGAGAGAGATGCTACTAGAACTCTCAACAGCACTCCACTGGGGTGGGGGAGGGATATATGTAAATACTGGAATCTCTCTTAATCTGCTTGTACCTTTCTTAAAATCCATATTTATACCCTTGCTAACTCTTTGCTAAGGTTTGTATCTTCTTTTTGTGAGATATTTTCCCTTCTGTTAGAGATACTAAAGTTCTATTCATTTTAAGTGCTGTAGATTGAAGTCACACAAAATGCCACCACTTGCATCACCAGGAGAATTGCCTGCTAAGTTCCAATAAGTTACATCTGTGACAATCTTACAACAGCAGTGGGGTTGCACAGGTGTCACTGAAGAACTAATTTAAACTTTGTTAGGGGTCCTATGTTTGGGCAGAAAAGATCCTGATCTGATTTTCAGAGCTTTGGGTGAGTTTGCCGGAATGGCAGTTAAAAAAATCCCCCATCAGTTTACTTGGAAAATGTACACAGGTGATATCAAATAGTGAGACAATAAATCAGAAACTCCATGCTGCTTTTCTTTATAGTCACTTTCAGAGCAGAACTGTACTTTAAACTATGCTGTGTTTGGTAAGTAACTGATTCTTGGAGAAATTTTCTAAAACAATTATGAGATTTAGGAGCACAAGCTCCATTGACTTTCAAGGAGAATTATGCTACAAAATCCCGTGGGTGCTTCTGAAAGTCTCCTCTTCAATCATTAGGGAATGTTAGGCATGGAAAATTAATCAAACTTGCCCAATGTGCCTCAGCAGCTTAGTGACAGAGCTCGGGAAAGAATCCAAATCTCTTGACTCCCATTCAGTTGATAGTGTTGTCTGTCTCATTCTCAATCACAAAATAAATCCTAAGACAGCTAGACAACTTTTTCTATCAAGTTCTCCCTGCTGGGAATCTGGATGTTACTGATGACACAGGGAAAATTCAGGCTATGAAAACCTCCCACTTGAAGAGGAATTTACCACTTGATTTTCAACTTTCCCCTCCATTGGACACAAATATTTAAATTTTGCTAAGCACATAACAGTTTAACTGGCAAAAACATCTGGTTACTTAATGCAAAAAATAGGTTAGATTGCACTGAGGAATGGAATGCATATTTATTTTGACTTTCTAAGAAAGAAGCAAAACATGAGTTTTGATTTCTCACCAAAGATAGAAAACATTTTCTAGACATCATACCCCAAGTTGTTGGGGCCCTATTCACTGTAATCAAAGTGACCTGGAGACAGTTAGGAGGCAGATATTCAAATTAAAATGTCACCATCACTACTTTCATGATTTTCAACAATAATACCAGGTAACATAGGGATTATGAATGTAGCAGAGAATAAGAACTAACATCTGGAAGTTGAAGGAAGACTCAATTTATAAATAAGGCACAATTATTTAACAGTCAGGCTGATTAACCATTGGAACAAAACTACCAAGGGAAGAGGTGGATTCTCCATTTCTTGAAGTCTTCAAATCAAGACTAGATGCCTTTCTAAAAGATATCTTTCAGGCAAATGGAAGTTATTGGTCTTAATTTAGTCCAGGAATAACTGGATTAAATTCTGTGGCCTTTAATATACAGGAGGTTACACCAAATGATCTAATGGTTCCTTCTGACTTTAACATCTATGAATCTATTTGTAATAGAGCTGTGCTGAGAAATTCCATTTTGATATTTTGAAATTTGGTTTTTGTCCTGATTTGGAATGAGAACCAAAAATTTTGAAATTCTCCACAAAAGGGAAAACCCTGGAGTTCCCAGTATGTGAACCATCCACCTGGAGGGCTGCCCTGAAACCTGGAAGTCTTGGCAGGCATGTTTCAAAGACTGCTTGGAGGAATTTAATCTAAATTGAACCAGCTACACAGAATGTTTCAATTTTGAACAAAAATTGATAAAATCTGAGGGAAAATGTTGAGGGAATATTTCTGACTAGCTCTAATTTGTAGTGAATGTTTTTTAAGAAATTAGCAAGCAAAAAAAAAATGCTTAATGACTATTTAAAAAACACCAAGTTCAGTTCATTGTAATTTAAGGATCATATTATTTGTTGCACAAAAGTATTTGGACATCTGTGAGGTACCTGTGAAAATGTTCACGAATCCTGAAAGTTTATTCATCTAAATATTTTTATTGGAAAGGCGTTATTCAGTCTTTGCTATCTGAAAGTTCCTGACATCCAAACAAGGAGCAGAAATAATGCTATGTGACACAAAATGAATAACAAAAACAAATAGTCAAAATTAACTACTAAAAATAGATAGGCTAAAATGTTACTTGTCCAGACTACCCAGCAAATATTGAAAAATAACAAAAGCACTAAAAAAAAAATGTTAATGAAATATTTACTACCCCAAAAAGGGCTAAATTCATAATGAATTTTATTCATAATGAATCTCATCTAGCTCTGATATTTTTAAGTACTGTAAGTCACAAAAATTGTTGTTAATAATTTCAGGTCTGCATTAATGTGTCTTGTCTCTACAGTGACACACGTTATTAAAGTGCAGCATTATACACAGAGAGGTCCCATGAATCTAACCACAGCTGCAGTGAAGTGGGATATAATTAACTCTTACATAGTTCAGATATACAAGGATTGAGATACCTGCCAGCCACAAACAACTTATGTCTGGTCTTCAAAAACTGTGTGTGTGGGGGGGAGGGGGAGATATCTGAGTAAACCAACAAAAGAAATAATATTGTATTATTATTCATACTTCATGAAACACACATTATCTTATGTAAATAAGGCTAACAGCTTGATGCATTATAAATCTTGTTTGTATTACTTATTTTCCCACTCCCTCTTAATTGGGTCCCTAAATTCTATGAGTAGATGCCATAGACTAAATGGGCATGGAGACTGAAAAAGAGTAGTCAACATTAAAAGTGAACACTTACCAACCGCTGCCACTCGCTACTATCAGAAATCATGTCATTGTATGTCACACTCCATTCTCTAAAAAATCTAGTGCATAAATGGTTTATCTGAGACTGCTACGTGGTAGCACTTAATAAATGGTGGTGACTATTGTACCTTCTCATCCTTTGCAGATGGTCCTCCTGGTTCTGGTTATGAATACATGAGCAGAGAGGTATGGAAAAGCTTGCACTATACCTATAATTGTGGATAAATACAGAAAATCAGTCTCCGGTGCTATCAATCTGGTATTTTCAAGAGTACTATATTCACTTAAAGTACATAAATAAAATAACACAAGGAGGCAGGAGAAATATTATGATATGTATGCAATGTTTTCGTCGGTCCACATTGGGACTGAAATGACAGTCACAACAGAACAGTTTTTTAACTGAATTTTCACTCCTGAGAAGGAGATGTGTGATCCTTGGTCACACCTCCAATCAAAGGAAATCATTAAAGTAGAATATGCACAGAACTTACCTATGTAGTGCTTTGTACACAGCATCATGCCACGCAGGTGGAAATGGGCTGCTACTTTCTGACAAAAATGTATTCCTCTTCTAAAATTATTACCACTCTTTCTGTCAAATTAAAAGTGAAAGTGATGATGAGCCAGCACAAGGAAACAGAACACAATTTAAAACCTGAAACATAACAGAAGGGAAAAATGCTAAAATACATGCAATTATCTCAATTAAAGTTCTATCGAAGAATGTATCGCTGGCAGTCTACATATTTAAGATACCTGAAAGCGCATGATTGGTTTGCTGGAACACTTAATTACACTGCTTGCTGTTTTACATAAGAATCTGAGACCTATTTTCATTGGCAAAGATTTAACAGACTGAGGAAACGGGCCACAGAAAAGATGGGATTTATTTTCAGGTATCCTTAATTAAAATTGAGTTAGGTAAAATACTTAATGCTAGAGGATTTGTCCCTTTGGGGATGTTTTGGTTATAATGTGGCTACATGTTGGAAAAAAATGAATTACATTATCTTAAATATTTAAAATAGTAATAGTTTGCTCTGAAAATCAAATTATTTTCTTATCCCTTGTTGGAAAGTATCAGTGTCAAAGCGTAGTTAAATATGCAACTTAAATGTCAGGTCTTGCCCATGAAGCTGAATTTAATGATCCAGAGTTAGCAAAGGTACAAAGGGATCAGTGCATGTTCCTCTTATTCTTTGCTTTTTATTCCACCCACAGTATTATTTTATATAAAAACTTGTACATGTTTCTCGTTTATGCTTTTATTCATGTCCTTCATTCCCTTAGTAATAAAATAATCTTGTTTAAAAACTCCCAATGCTTATTGGTTTCTTTTGTCTTTCTTCAATAACTTGAAGACTGTAAAGTTAGAGATTAATGGACAGCTTACTATACTCAGTCCCTATGAGAAATATTCATAAACATCAGAAAACAAACCCCAGAGCATGACAAGGTTATAAGTATTGTTAAAAACATTTGTCTTCCAACCAGCTCATTAGTAATACTATGATAACAGAGAGCTAAATAAAAATGTTTGGGGGCTGCATTAAAAATGCAAAAATACCATGTGCTTTTCTAACAGTGTAATCTCAGCTGAATGATACAGGGAAAAGAGAAAACAAATGAATATAGTTTAATTGTAAATAATGATCTTGTTGTATGGTTAGGTTTTCCACCCCTAGTTTTATACTCTGTTTTAGGACAGTATATTAGAGTAATGAAATATCTCTGCAAAAACTGGCCTGTTTGGACATTGAAACACATGGTCGGTAGAAAGCAGAATCCCAAACAAGATAATGGGATTTCTCTTAATTTGATTTGCCACAGATGCATTTAGCATGTCAGCTTCCTCCTTGTGGAGATGCTACTATTTATATTTTGGCTGCTAATTAACCTGGCCACTCAGACTGGTACATAATGCCGTTAGCTGACCTACCATTCCATATAAATCTAATTTGGCCTTGAAGAGCATTGCTAGTTCGATGAACATGAGGAATCGTCTGTCAAACAGCACAGTAGCCTATTGCATCTGGTGAAAATAGGAAGTTCTGCATCCAGTTTGGTGTTTGGTAGAGCAGAGGGAGGAAGAATAGTAGTCACTGCAAATAACAAATCAATTTCTTCCCCAAATGTTGCTCTGAGTATGGCAATTTAATAATAAAGTATGATATTGAAGGGACATGAGAGCTATAAGAAAAAGATTTAAAATTGATTTTGAAAGTTTCTGAACTAGGCCATAGAATGGATGGCCTGTGTTGAGGTAAATGCTTAGTCTCACTCCTAAAACTCCTTGTAGAGAGTGACATTTCAATTTTCCCCAGCTTTGAGAAGCTTGATTTTTACAGCTTCACAGCTCAGTCTTTGAGAAGCACCTTCTAGCAGTTATAATAAAGTATACTGAGTGGGGATATGGACAACATTGATAAAGGGGCACTAATCCTTATCCTCTGTGAAAAATAGTCTGAAAGCAGATTCCATCCTGAGGAGAGAAAAAAAAATACTAAACATGACTAGGAGTAACCTATTTTTCAAAGAGCATTTGGGAGCCTAAATGCATCTTTCTACTAATATACAATATATATGGATGGCCATGTGATTTAAAAACATTTTAACAACAAAAAATTAAGTAGAAGTAAAAAAAAAAAATACATATAGTTTTATAGTGCAATGGAATGAGGAAGGAAGAAAAAATAACTTAAATGAGCTTTAGGAGGATCTAGCCTGCAAGATCTCACACATCAATGTGAAGATTTGCATTTGGGGTTGGAGATTTCTCTTTTAATTGGTTCCCATATCACTGTTTACAGCTTCAGCAGTGAGCTTTCAAGGCCTCAGCTGAATGGTGCTCACAAAGTTCTACCAGAGCTAACACCAGCATAATTCATGGACAGCCTCTCTGTACTGGAAAGAACAATGATCTTAGAATCTCTTAGGCCTCCAGAACAAGTGAGAATTACAACTCTCCCTGAATATACATTGGAAAGTCCCCAAGATTAAATCTTGAAAAATAAACTTGTGTCATTTTTCATGAGCCATTTAAATATATCAATGTCTCAGAGACAATAGTTAGGTTTCAGAATATCACTGTTAGGCATAGAGAGGAACAGCAATGATTAAGGGTCAGATCCCCAGACTGAAATATCCAGGATTCAGTCACCAGGAAGAGGTTGAAATCATACTGAGGCAAGTCAACCATTAAACTGGAGAACAACAGGAAATGATGTGTGGGGAAATCAATACTTGTGAGAATCAAAATACCCAAAGATATGCCAGATGACCCAGGTTTTATCATTTATTATTACAAAAAACAACATTCAGAAGTCTGGACACCAAAGGCTTAATTGCATGACAGTATCACTTTCTTCAATAGCAGGAATTGGCGATGTGAAGACGTGTAATACAAACATCACAAAATATACTGATAGGGTATAATGTGATTAATCAAAAATGTGACAACAGCTTGCCATAACTGGCTGATCAACACTGGGCATTAACTAGTGTTCTGTATGTTTTGCTCTTTTTCATGCTCTATTAACTAGTAATAGAGCATGAAAAACAGCAAAACATACAGAATGAGCCAAAAAGAGCAATCTGCAACATCAGCGTGCTGTTGAATTTACTTTGGATACTGATTAATTAAAACCAAAACTTTTCATTAAGAAGTATTGCTTTCAATGAGAATCGTCAGAAGGAATTCTCCGATCCAGGATGGAATTTCTGATGTGTTCATGAATTCACCTACCCCTACCTGATTAGCCAACAGCCTAGCGGTTGCAGCACTTTTCGGGGATGTGGGAGACCTTAACTAACAGGCTATAGAGCAGCTATCAGCAACCTTTGGCACGCGGCTCGCCAGGGTAAGCACTCTGGCGGGCCGGGCCGGTTTTTTTACCTGCAGCGTCCACAGGTTCGGCCGATTGCGGCTCCCGCTGGCCGCGGTTCGCCGTCCTGGGCCAATGTGGGCGGCAGGAAGCGGCGCAGGCCAAGAGATGTGCTGGCCGCCTCTTCCCGCCACCCCCATTGGCACAGAGCGGCAAACCGCGGCCAGCAGGAGCCACGATCGGCCAAACCTGCGGACGTGGCAGGTAAACAAACCGGCCTGGCCCGCCAGGGTGCTTATTCTGGCGAGCCGCGTGCCAAAGGTTGCCGACCCCTGCTATAGATTAAGTCTGTCTCTCTCTTTCTCTCTCTAGTCCCGTGAAAATTGAATTATTTATACAAAGTAGAACAGTTCCATCAGGAGAAACTGACTGACTTGATAACCTGGTGGCTAATATGCTCACCTAGAATTTGGCAAACCCAAGTTTAAATCCCTGGGTTGATTCAGCCAGACCAGGAACTTAAACCTGAGTCTTCTATGTCAGTTGAGTGCCCAAACCACTGGACTATTTGCTATCCTGTTGCTCCCTCAAAAATATTGCAAGGTCTTGATTTAGTCCTGTTGAACAAAATCAAATCTAGAAACCTCATTTTCCTCCCCACAAAACGGGATTGTGGTTTTCTAGACCTCCTTACCAGCCATCATGGACATACACAGCTGGATAATTGAGTATCAAATTGAGTTAATTGGTAAGAACAATAGGGGGGCTGATCAAGAAAATACAAGCGTACTTTCTGGTTTAGAGTCCTTAGAGGGAATCTGAATTTGAGTCCTTCATTTGTCCCTTGTGTCCCATCTCAAGAGTGAATGAGAGCACTGCATGCAAAACACTTGTTGCCTTCCAGGAGAGAGCACCCTGAGTGATTGCTTCTGGCTAACGTATGGAGTAGTATTAAATGGTATTGGAGTGAGCTGCAACCAGGCCCTCTTCAGTTGGATTTATGTGACAGATGTAGCCTCAAGTTCTTCTGTTTTGTTTTTTTCATATAGCAGGAGCAATTTGGTGGGAACTGATGGTAGCAGATCAGATCTCGCTTGCTCACCATAATTTTTGTTTTTTTTAAATTATTCAGGCACCAGGTCAAATAAAAATTTGAAGCTTTCATATGGTTTTGCTTTGTGTGCTGGAGGTTTGTTCCTGGATGTATTATTTCTGTTCAGCTGGCAACAAGGCCTTAATAATTGAACGAGTCTAGAATTTTATCACCACCATTTACTCATCCTTAATTTCAGCAATGCATATCAGCTCCACTTCTGCTATGATTGACACGCAGATGATAGTTTTATGAACCAAATAAACTTGTTTATTTATGGCTTGGTGCATCCAGATGCAACTTACTACCTGCTTGTCTGTCCTTTTTCAATACTTCAGGATCCAATAAATCTACAACTGAATTCCTGCAATGTTGCATGGGGACTAAATGGTGTGAGTTTCTCACATTGCAAGTTTAACTATCTTAGGAGTTCATTGAACTAAAAATGCAAATGTTTATGTATTATTGTGGGATTGTATGTAACTTCTCGGGGGTGGTGGGGAGAGGAGGGGAGATATGGTCAGTGTAAACCCTGGGAAGTGTTATGAGTTTCAAAGGACTTTTTTAAACAGTGTGCCAGGCAACAAAGCACTTTTGGGACAAACAAAGTTAAAGAGGGTTCCCAGAAACTCTCTAGAGGAAAATGTATGCAAATATACCCCTTCTGGTTATGCAAGAACTCAGTCATTTGAAGCTTCACCCTAAGGAGAAGACCTATGGTTGCAGATCACCTGTTATAGGAGGACAGGCTCAGAGGCCCACACTGTATAAAGGACTGACTCTCAGGTTCATAAATTTGTTTATTCTGAGCCAAGGTGGTTATGAACTTGTAGCCACAGAAAAACCCTTTGGTGGGGTTTGAAGGACTGATTCCTACCAGAGCCCTTGTTGGAGCTGGGGTGATAGCTGGCAAGCTTATTAGCATTCAAGTAGGCGCTTTTATTATTTTAATATGTTTTCTCTGTAATGCTTTCACTTTAAAAAATAATTGTGCTTGCTTAGGATAAACTGTGGTAACTTATAACAGTGGGCAATTCTGCTGTTTATAACCGGAGGTGAAATGCAAAGCAGGTCAGTTTAGGCAGTCTGACTTGTTGGGGAATGCACTGGGTAGGCAGAGACTGTGCAGCCTGGAACTACTCAAGTCAGTGAGAGAGATGTGTGCCTCCACCAAAGAAACGTGACCCTTGGTGAACCATAGAGGGGGAACACAGATGCACACCAGTCCTCAGTTCCTGTCTCCTGGCACTTGGTTCCTGTCTTCCTCCCTTGGCCTCGGGTTACACACTGAGGTTCCTGCCCTAGTCACACCGAGGATACCCAGTCTCCAGCTGCCCCAGACTGACCATTACTCCTCCTTCCCCATTCAGACGTACCCACAACTCCTTCCCTCATTCACAGGCCCCTGTTTTGGATTTTTATATTTCCTACTCTCCCCTCAGTGGCAGCAGCTGGTCCCTCAGTGGTAGGAGGTCTCAGAGAAGTAGTTGCAGCAGCTAGGGTCCTGCAGAAGTTGTGGGCAATGGGACTCCCTTGATGGCTGATCTTTCAGCAGCAGAGAGTCCCATGGTTACAGATCTCACAGAGTTTCTGGTGACAATGGCAACTTGTATAACTGCAGAATGTTCCTCAGTGGCAACAACTCTGGTGGTAGCAGCAGATTCCTGGAAAGCAGCAGATATCTGTGGCAGTTCCACACATGGCTTCCCAGATCTCCATATACCTTGGGGAAATACTCTGCAGACTGCAGTTTGGGAACCTCTGGCATCAAGAGTAAATTCTACATTAGCATGATGGTATGTCAAGCATAAGAAAAGAGATCTAACTAAGTATAGGCCTGTCAGTCTGAAATAAGTCATAACTGTCCCAAAACTCTATACTGGAAAGAAATGAAACATTATTTAAGGTCTAAAAAGTCTTAAGGTCTAAAAACTTTTTAAAAATTATTCCTGATTTTTGTCTGGGATAAGTCATAGAATGCATATGCCAAAACAGTATGTGAAAGCCTATTCTTCCTATAGTTCCAAACCAAAAAGGAGTGGATAATCATCTGAACTTTTACATGCTTACCAGCAAGTCTTTTAGGATTCACCTGTAGCTAGAATTGACATTTCTGAGATGGATGAATCTCTCTGTCTGTGACTTAAACTTGTTCAAAGTATTTAACTATCACAGGTCATTTTCTTCTCCAAAGAACCTCAATTTTTTTTCTGAAAAGTCAGGTTTTAACAATTTCAGGACTGGCCGGCACTTACAGAATGTAATTAAGCCTTACAGAAGTTAACCTTCATGGGGGGAGGAAAGGGGGGAGAAGAGTCATGTATCAGTACAGTAACTGTTGTTCAAAATGTGTTGTGTATATATACATTCTACTGCCAGTGCACTTCGTGCACTGTAGTTGGAGACTTTTGCCAGCAGTATCAGTAGTCAACACAAGCACTTGATCTCCTCATGAGCTGGGCCGAGGGCATAGAAGGGGCATATCCACTGCCTCTCTGCATTTCTTCACACCAACGTATACGTAAAGTCCAAAACAGCAGGAAAGATGGGAGAGTTGTAGAATGTATATGTGCACAAAATATCTTAAAGAACAACAGTTACAGAATAGATAAGTAAGCATGTTTTCTCCTTCAAGTGATAGTGCACCTATACATTCTACTGCAGGTGACGCACCAGCAGTTCCTTTCCAAGTGGTGGGACTTCGGATCACTTGAGCAGATTTTTTTGCAACATCAACTTGCCAAAGGTGGCATTGTGTCTAGAGACTTGACTGATGGTGTAATGTCTGGAAAAGGTATGTACAGATGACCATATTGCTGCTTTGCAGATATCCACTATAGGGATGTGTCATAAGGTACACAAAGACCACACTGGGCAACATGGGTTTAATGAGCTAGTGTGGGCTCAGGCAGTCCCACCCCCCTCACACCTGTGAGAGAGGTCAGAATTGGAGTGAGGAGCTTTAAGAGGGAGAAACCCAGCTCAGTTAATGGCAGACCAGATCTTCAGTCCTCAGCTCCTGGAGAGAGGGCCAACTAAAGGTAGGAGCGCCTTACTGACTACTGCCCAGTAGCCCCTCCATGAAGGAAGGAAGGGCCTGACTTTCCTTGAGAGGGGACTATTCCTCTCTATTACCGTGAACTGAGTATAGGGCCACAGCCTGATGAGCACCCTCTGAAAAGAGAAAGCCTTAACCCAGCTTTGGACAACCCATTTGTGTTAATTACCCTTTCTTTCTGTTCATTGACAACCCCAGGTGGATTATCTGGGGACCAGCTAGAGAGATGAGCCTTTTAGGGTTGGAACTGAAGTGGGAAAACCACCTAGACATCCCAGAGCCATAGCCTAGGTGAGTGCTTGGGCCCCACCCAGAGCCTAGGGGGTGCCCCAGTGACAGAATGTTGTTCAGAAAAGCTGATGTAGTTGATTGAGCTCTGGTAGAGTGAGCTGCTATCGTTGGTGGAGAGACTCTAGCAAGATCATAGCACAGCCAGGGCCGGCTCCAGCTTTTTTGCCGCCTCAAGTGGTGAAGAGAAAGAAAGGGGGGGGGGAAGCTGCGATCGGCGGCACTTCGGCGGCCGGTCCTTCCCTCCGAGAGGGACTGAGGGATCCGCCGCCAAATTGCTGCCGAAGACCCGGACGTGCGCCCCTTTCCATTGGCCGCCCCAAGCGCCTGCTTCCTATGCTGGTGCCTGGAGCCAGCCCTGAGCACAGCCCTTTATGCAGTCAGAAATCCAATGTGAAATTTGCTGCGCTGTTACTGGTTGACCCTTAATTCTCTAAGTAAAGTCACAAAGAGTCTGGGAGAAGATTTGAAAGACTTTGCATAGTGTAGGTAAAATGCCAAAGCTCTGCAAACATTTAAGGTATGGAACACTTCTTCAGCTGTGGACGAGTGAGTGTTTAGAAGAAAAAAAAAAACCCACCAGAAGTTGAATAGTTTGAATGAGGTGGAAAGCTGACATCACCTTTAACGTGAACCTAGGGTCCATCCTAAGGGAAACCTTATCTTTCTGAAAGGCTACAAAAGGAGGATTAGCTAAGAGATCTTCAAGTTTTGAGACTCTCCTTGCAGAAGTGCTTGACACCAGAAATGCAGTCTTCATACACAATAGAGCTAGTGAGGTTCTCACCATAGGTTCAACAGGGGAATACATTATGGGATCTTAACCTAGTTTTCTCCAGACTAAAGATACTGGATCAGACACAGTAGGGTAGACCTTGACTAGAACTTACTGAAATCTGGATATCAAAGAGTGAGAAATGGCATACTGCTGATATACACAGCCAGGTGGACTCTCAATGAACTGATGGAAAGGCCAGCTGATTAAGAGTTAAGGTTGCTTGATGTTATGTTATTTCCTTGCAGAATGTTGTGTTGAGCAAAACTCAAACTTCTGAAAACTAGGAAATGCAGAGTTAAAATTGTCTATGCAACCGTAACTCTACCCTATTTCAACAATGCCCTAGGAAAGCGGTACAGTGTTACCAATTCATGATATTGGATGTGTCCACTAAAGCCCCAGTTCCTGGAATAAGCAGTTACATCAGCTTCCATTTAAAAAAAAATTGTCCTCATGATTGCAGAGAAAAACTTGAAAATGTGAACCCTAGTGGCTGAAAATCCAGAGGCAAACAAAAAAAAAATACATGTAGGATTTTTATAAGTGTCATGATTTTTAAAGCAGTATGGCCTGACTCATAATTTTGACAAGTTTGGACTGGCAGTGACTTAAAATGCTGATGGGTTATTATTTATATGCATCTCAATAGTAACTAAGGACCCTGGGGCAGGCCAACATTTGTCAGAGGTCACAGCAGGATTTTTCTTCTTGTGAGAACTCAGACCATCCTCAGAGATCAAAGTTGAAACATCAAAACAGAGTTTTCCCTGTACCTGGGACAGATTGCCTGCAATATCGTCCCATAATCTCTCTCCAGACTAGCATACATGTACCAGAAGTCCTGGGAATACACTACCCAGCATTCCTTCTGAATTGAGATCAGATGGAAGCTTCCACTCACTTTGCTTCAAGGGTTCCATTCTTGGGCAGAGGCAGCAGTCCTGCTGTACTTACAAACATCCCTACTGCCTCCCCAATACTGCTTCCTTTTATTTCTAAGTGGCTGTTCTTCTTGTCCTACAACTCTGCCTTTACCATAAAACTGCTGCAACATGTTTAAATGGTTCTAGATACTTCCCTCATCTCTCTCTTAAAGGGCCAGTTTACCCATTACTGGATCCATTTGGAATTGCAGTCCCACTGCACTAGGCATTGTACAAACATATAGTCCCTGCTCCAGAAAGCAAACTATCTAGTTAGCTTTAAAACAAAGGGAATAGGGGAGGAAGAATGAGGATAGCAATAACAATTTAAACATACATATTTCAGACAAAAAACTATATTAAAACAACAAAGTTTGCAAAGTCAAGCACTCGAAATTAGGAAATGCCAGAATTAAGTTTGCTCATGCAACTGAAAAGAGGGTCTTATACAGGGAAGTGGTAGACATCCTTAAGTATAGGCAGCACTACCAGCTCTGCCTATAATATTACAAACCCCACTGTCTCCTTCTAAGCCATTATGCTGATGCATTGTTTATTTTCACTATACCACCATACATAGCACTATTGTCAGTTTAGGTTGTCATAATATTGATGATGATGATGATGATGTAGGAGATGTCATTATAGTATCTTCAGTAGCTTAGTTCTGGCAGCGAGCACAAAACCATGCTTCAAGTGATGATACTTTGTATGAAGGACACTACATAAAAATAAATTGTATTGTATTCATACCCAGGAAAGTGAAGTCAAAGTATAGCTTCCAGCCCCACCGTTACTCGTAATTTTTAGGATCTGGAATAGGTGAAATGATAGCTATAGATATTCTTCCATTTTCTCTGTCTGAGAATGCTACTTTCAGGAAATTGTGGAGCATACATAGTAGTTTATTCTTTTCAGACAGATGGGGTGGAATGACCAAGAATTTATAAAGCCTTAAAATATGAGGTATAGAGCCTTACAGTGAAGCAGAAAAAGGAGCAGGGCATTGAAGATTGAATCCTGCTGCAAGTGAACTCAATGGCCAAGTGCCCACAGACTTCAATGGCAATGGATTCTGTTCCCTAATCACTGACAATATGACCCATTACTATGGAGGCTGGGTCTTGGTCCTCGACTTCCCTTCTTTTTTACACCAAGGCTTCTCGCAAAACATGAGGTCAGTAAATTGAGGCACAAAGCCATATTCCCCTCTTCAGATCCTGTTGCTGCTAGATGCTTGAACCTGTTAATCTGCTTCCCACTCTCCTAAATAGAGGTTTCTCTTAAATGCTTTGCTGAATCGAGACCTTTTGCAATATCCTTTGTTGGGCTTAAGGGTATTTGAATGTTCTTCTGCAGCTGGGGAAATTCCTCCCCCTCCCCCCCTGCCCCTAAATCTGTCCTGATTGATACTGGGGAATTTTCTTAATGAAATAGGCATTCCTATAACATGGGACACTCTTTTTAAGTATCAGGGGGTAGCCGTGTTAGTCTGTATCCACAAAAACAACAAGGAGTCTGATTGCACCTTAAAGACTAACAGTTTATTTGGGCATAAGCTTTCGTGGGTAAAAAACCCACTTCTTCAGATGCAACTCAAGTAACCCTTATTGTAATCTGACAAGTTTCCATCTGGAAATGGTTCCATTTATCATTGAGGAACTTTATTTTTAGTCATATCTAGTTGCAATGTGTTACTTTTTTTTTTAAATTTACTCTTATTTTTTTCTTTATCAAAATAACCTTAGTTGCTACTGGAGAGGTTCCTTTTGGAGCTAACCCTAATTTTTATTGGGAAAAATCTTTTTTTGAACTAGTCCCAGTTATAATTTGAATCTGCCCCAATTGTAGTTCGGGATGTTTCTTCTTAAAGTATTGGTAATAAAACTTACCTTCCATTGTTTCTCATTCATAGAGCTCATGGCACTTTGCAGGATAGATATCATCACCATATTACAGATATGGAAACTGAGGAATGGAGTGGTTAAATGACTTGGCCCTGGTCTATATCTATTTAGGACCTCACTCCTTCAAAAATACATGCATACAAAGATGTTTATGTGCACATGTAATTCCTCTAGTCCTAATGTACTGAAAGGGACGATTCACATGCATAAAGTTACTCATGTGAGTAAGAGTTTATAGTATTGGTCTGTTATTAACTTTTCCGGATTGTAAAAAATTGGTACACTATATCCAGAGAAAAAATAGTAATAGAAAAGTTCATATAGAGCTCCATCTGATGACCATTGAGTAAAAGAAAAAAGATTCCCACTGACTTCAATGGGATTTGAATCAGGCTCACATTTCCAGATGTCTCAAGAATAACTCACAGTTGGAAGAAAAGTACTGATTTCTGAGGACAGATTTTTTGCCATTTGCTTTAGAGTCTTCATATTTTTCCATCTAAATTATGCCACAGTAAAATAAATTTGTTCTATGATGAATCTAAAGAATTTTTATGTATTTAGATGAATAATGATACAAATTAAGTTGATACCAAAGATAAATTATATATCACTATTCTAAATTTTCTGATCCCTTAGTTAGTAGTTTATTGTTTTTTAATTATTCTATTATACGTAGAAAGAAAGAATATGGCCTTAATGGCTTTTTATAATGTTTTGGGGAGAAAAAAATATAGATGTCTATTATATTTGTAGAAGCCCAATTGCAAGGGGATTTAAAGGTCTTTCTTTAATCTCTAAAGCCCTGATTTTGCAAGTGGTTCCACATGAGTGGACTCTTGAACCAATGTGTAGACCCAGTTGCAAGTCTGGGGGCTTAAAGCATTGATTCAGCAAGGTGCTTAGGCAAATGTTTAACTTAATCATGTGAGTAGTCCCATTGATTTCAATAGGAACACTCACATGTTTAAAGTGAGGCATGTAGGCTCAGATCAAAGGTATTTAGGCACCTAACTCCATTTTAAAGGGCCATACTTCTTAAGTACTGTATGATGCTGAAATGGGACCTAAGGTGGGGTAAATACTTTGGCTGTGATTCAGGAAGGACACTTAAATATTTGGTTAACTTTAAAGTCACTAGGACTTAAGGACTGCCTGCTGGTTAGCAATCCTAAGCTGTAGGCCCCCCCATGGAGTAGACCTTTCTACCAAAAAGGTCAAGTTTTTTTTTAAAAGAGTCCTTGGACTTAGGTGTGGGAGTATAGATACTTGTAATCCTTGGAGGGGACTAAGTATTTGCATTCTACTCCCGTGGCCGTCGGGGGGATAGAGGCCGGGGTCTGCCACACAGTTTTGTTGTTGTTTTGAATGGTCCTAATGAGTGGCAGTGCCACTTAGGATGGACCTTCTGGGGCCAAAATGTCCACCATTGGCTCCTCCTGTTCCACCACCTTCTCGGCTTGTAAGCCCATGTTGCGCACCACCCTGGTGGAGTAGGTCGTGGTGGGCATGACTATCTATGGGTGGTGCCCCTGAGACCGAAGTTCCCGCTACCGCCTCATCCGGGGAAAAGGACGAGGATGCAGATGGGAGAAACTGGGTCATTATGGGCCTGCTAGTCCATGGGAACCTCCTGTTTCACCTGCTGTTTCGGCGTGACCACCGGTTCCACCATAGGGGCAGGGGTCTGTGCTGGTGAAGGTGCTATAGCTGAAATCCCTTCCACCCCTCTGGGCGCAGGGTAGCTGTCTGAGGCCATCAGCACCCTGGGCTAAAAGGCCATTGTGCCAGTCCTTGGCATTGAGGCAACCATGGCATTGCACCCATGTCGGGCCGTCGATGTGCCAACTGGTGCTGGCGTATCTAGATCCTGCATCTGATTCTGAGGATTGGGACCGGGATTGCAGGATGATGCCCCCTTTCCGGTGCTGGGGACAGGTGACTTGGAGACGCGGGTGGGCGCATCATCACTGGCTTGTCGTGGGACTATAGCACCCTCAGCAGTGCCGGGGGCTTGTTGCGGAGAGTCAGGGAGCACGGTGCCATCATCGCAATGAAGTCCTGCGTGGCCTCAAAGGTGTCTGGGGTAGACGATAGCCCCTCCTCCTCCACCATATGGATTGGGGAGTCCAATAGCCCCGGACTCAATGGTACTCCTTGCCGCTGTGACGTTCCTGGTGCTGACTCCGAGGGTCTTGGAGCTAAGTACTCCTCTCTGGGATGCGCCCTATTAGCCGAGACTGCAGGGGACGGTCTCACAGGAGATTTGTCTCTACCTTGTTTGGTGTGCCTCTTCTGCGGCACTGGAGAGCGGGACCGGTGCCGGGCAGTTCCCACAGTCTTAGGTATGGGGAGGAGGAGGAATCAGCAGTGCCGCAAGTCTCTGTGCCCTGAGATCTTCCGCGGTGCCGATTCTGCCACCAACAGTGGCACACTCCGCCCCGAGGAGTTTGGTGCCAGGTCCTGCCATGCCGAGGCAGACTGCAGTTTAAGAGCTGCCTCCATAAGGAGCTGTTTCAGTCTGAATTCCCACTCCTTTTTGTTCTGGGTCAAAAACCCTTGTAAATCCTGCACCTATCGGCTTGGTGAGCCTCTCCCAAACACTTTAAACAAGCGTTGTGGGGGTTGCCAGTTAGCATGGGCTTATTGCAGGACTTGAACCCTGGGGATCAAGACATGCCCCAAGGTCCCAAAGGGGAAAGGTTGGGATGGAAGGAGAACCCCCTACTCCCAACAGAACTACTACTAACTAATTAAAGCTAGAACTACTGAGATAAACTACACTGGAAAGCTAGGGGAAGCGAGGAGAACTTGCAAGCAAGCCACTCGCAGTTCCAACAACCATCACAGGCGATAAGAAAGAACTAAGAAGGGACTGGGTCGGCAGGGTCATATATTGAGTGCCATGAAGGCGCCACTCCCGGGGGGCTTCACAGCTGACCCGACGGGAGCTACTGGGGAAAAAAAACTTTCCAGCAACCATGCATGCAGCGTGCACACACTTGATTGGAATCGACATGAACAAGCACTCGAAGTAGTAGTAGTATAATTAATTTCCCTGAATCTGAAATCTGCCCACCAAAGAAGTTATCTGAACAATCAGTAGTACAGTTTCCCCAAAACCTTTTCCATTTATTGATGCACAGGGTTAAAAAATTAGATTTATTAGACTCAAAATATTCCAAATTCCTCCCCCACCCCTCCCTAACCCGAAGCAAGGGGATGTGCTTGTATAGCCAAAAGAGGCCACTACCAGTACATATTGATAAAGTGTTTCCTTCTCCAGCCCAAGAAAGATTTTAAACTTTCAAGGGATTACAGGATTTTATATTGTTAGTGGATAAACCTAATCTTCTGCTACCCATGTCTTGGAATCCCTATTAATGAAAAAAAGCCCAAAGATTAAAAGCTACAGTTGTCAACACATTAGCCTTAATTTTTTCAAAAGCTTTCAGATGGGTCTCGTTCAGAAAATAGTCAGTTATTTTTATAAACACAACACATCCTTGCAAATTCACTCTTTAAATTCTTCTATGTCCCTTGAGACAGACACTGTTTAGAAAGATAAGGTCATTCAGGATATTAAGACACTCACAAAGGCTTCTATCCCAGCGTAAACTCAAATCCCAGTATTGACTGGTAGTACAGTGCCTGTTGGTGTTCTGGCGTTTTAGAAGAGGGCATACTGAACATTGTGTTAGTGTGGTATTGTGAGTCTGTGGACCACTGACTTCCCCCTGCCACCACCATCACCGCCACATTCAAGTAGTGAATTGAAACCTAGTTTAGAAAACCAAGGTGTCTTCTGCTGTGATTCAAAGTTCTTTGCCTCGGCAAGCACACGACAGGGCAGCTGTGGACTACTGAGACTGTTTTACTTAGACTCCCCAAAATGATGTTCACATTCATGTTGGCTGGCATGACATGACTAAGTCATCAAACAGAAGGGTAAGAACTGATCTGAACAGCATCATTGCCCTTTGCTTTCTGAGAATTGTGAGCAAGACAGCAAACAGGTGATTGCATTTGAAGAGAGACGGTCAGGAAATACATTTTTATTGGCTTTTTCTCTCAAGTTTGGAATCCTCAGTCAGTGGCTGGAGGAGGAGAGAGGGTATTTAAGGCATAGGCTTTACCTGGGAGCCCACTGAGTGTTTACACAAGTCGTAGCCTCCGAGAAGACACTTGGGGAGCAGAACCTACTGCATGTCTCATAGCATTCTTTTCCCCACATTGTGCAAATAATCATTGGCAAAAAGCTACAATAATGCACAGTTAGGGGTGCTTGGTTATGTGTCATTCTCTTGCAGAACACAGAGCTGAGCAAAACTCAATCGTCTGACCATCACAAAATGCCCAACCAACCTTAACATCTTCTTTTACAACCCATTCATTCTCACCCACAATACTCCATCTAACACTAATAATGGACAAAGGATGAAAGTTAGCCTGAGTATGTTTAATCGAGCTGGGAATCACCCACAGGTTCAAGTGTAGACCTAGCCTGTAATGCTGCCAGACTGCACAGCTACACAAATGAAGAAGTGAACATGTTCTTAAATATCATCCACCATTTGGGTCCCCCAAGGTACCAAGCACTACCTTGGGTGGAAAACAACAACTGAGCCATTCGGACCTGTATCACAGCAATAGTGTGGTCTCTATCTCTGTGCTCACACAAAAATGAGCAAAGTGTTTTTTTTCAGGGCTTATATCTGTGGAACCTCTGAATCAAATGACCCCACTGTAGATCAGTAACCCTATTCTGTACTTCCACATGGTTCAGAAAACTTCAAGAAAATCTGTGGATTTTTAGAGCACTTAAGAAATGTCATCCTCAGAAGGAAAAGGCTCCTCCACACACCTATCTGCATCATGGGACACTCTGAAAGGTGTGAAGTAGCCCATTCATCTCAAGGTGACGTTTTCAGCAGAATGAGAACACAACACTGAGATGAATATGATCTGAAAAAGCTGCACTGGGGCCTCAATGAGGCCCTGTCTTTCTCAGGGCCGGCTCTAGGCACCAGCAAAACAAGCTGGTGCTTGGGGTGGCACATTTTTAGGGGTGGCATGGCCGGCGCCAGAATGCCGCCCCTAAAAATGTGCCCCGGCCGCCCTAGCTCACCTCCGCTGCTGCTGCCACGGCGCGCGAAACAGCTGATTCGCGTGCCACTACTCGCCCTCCCTCCCAGGCTCTCAAGCCTGGGAGGGAGTGGGAGCAGCGGCGCGCGAATCAGCTGTTCCGCGTGCCGCGGCGGCTCGGGGTCTCTCCCTCCCTCCCAGGCTCTCAAACCTGGGAGGGAGGGGGGAGCAGCAGCGCGCAAATCAGCTGTTTCGCGCGCTGCGGCGGCTTGGGGTCTCCCTCTCCCTCCCAGGCTCCCCCTCCCTCCCAGACTTGAGAGCCTGGGAGGGAGGGGGAGAAGCGGCGCCCACGCCGCGGCCACTCGGAGTCTCCCCCTCCCTCCCAGGCTCTCAAACCTGGGAGGGAGGGAGGGGGAGCAGCGGCGCGTGAATCAGCTGTTTCGTGCGCCGTGGCGGCTTGGGGTCTCCCCCTTCCTCCCAGGCTCTCACACCTGGGAGGGAGGGGGAGATCCCGAGCGGCCGCGGCGCGCGAAACGGCTGTTTCACGCTCAGCTGCTCCCCCTCCCTCCCTCCTAGGCTTGGGAGCCTGGGGGGAGGAGGCAGGGCTGGGGATTTGGGGAAGCGGTGGAGTTGAGGCGGGGCCGGGGGTGGGGTAATTAAAGAACGGGGGGGGCGGCCAAAATGGTTTTTGCTTTGGGCAGCAAAAATCCTAGAGCCGGCCCTGGTCTTTCTCTATCATTTGCAAACAAACATGGACTTTGTAGTATTATATTTGTAGTGTGCTCTCTCCTCCCATTCCTGATGGTGCTCTGCAGGCTCCCAGAATGCAGAGTTGGAGTAGGCTGGGAGGCACAGCTGACAGGGCTTCTTTGGCTAATACCATCCCAAATTTATAGAGAACTTTTAGGGCTAGTATACACTGGCAAAAAAAACCACCTCAACGAGGAACGTGGCTCCCAGCGCTGGGGCACTGTTTACACTGGCGCTTTACAGCGCTGCGACTTGCTGTGCTCTGGGGGGTGTTTTTTCACACCCGAGTGAAAAAGTTGCAGCACTGTTAATTGCTTGTGTAGACAAGCCCTTAGTTAATACAGCTCCCCTTTGTGGGGGAGAGTCTGGGGCTAAATCCCTAGCAGTAGCACCCTATTGGAGTCACAATGCCAAAGAAGCAATGAAGGTCCTAGAATTGCTATGAAGGCACAGAACCCCTACATGAATGGTTTTGGGTTCTCCATCACATGAGCAGAGCCATCAGTTTCTTTTGTAGTGGAGGCAAACCTACTCCCCCCCACTCCACCATCCCCAGAGGAAGAATTCCCTAGGCAGCTCCATACTGGAGTTTCCCCTCACCTATGCAGGTTATTCCTGTGTAAAGGAGGAGATGGTTCTAAAATAGAGGTGTATTGGGAGAGAAAAATAATAAACAGCCATTGAAAAATCCTTCACCTCTGTTTTACATTGATTCAACAAGCTAACAGGCAATTAGCTGCTGCAGTGGTACACTACTCCCAAGAAGAAGCACTTCAAGACATCACAAACATCCCATCTGATTATTAAAGAGCAAAGATGCCATCACATTGTCCAGTTCTTTTGCAGTTTGACCTCTGAATTCTACATTTTCTGCCAATAAACACACCTACCAAATGAATGTTTAGCACAGCAAGAGACATTATAATTGAAACAAGATACAGAGTGATGTCAGAAAATGTAGAATGGTTTTCATATTAAAAAGTTAACTTGCACTGATTTACTGTACTCCCATATCCTTTCTGAAAAATAAATCTCATAGATGTAATTAAGAAATCAAAGTGGCTCAAGTAAGTCAACAGCAGAACATTATGTGGGGGAGCCAGAATATTGTATTATTATTATTGTATCTATTTATGGATTAAGCAGGACTGTCTATTGTCCTCCCTCTTTCAAAAAAACTGACCCTTATCCTTTGCATGCAGTGTAGTGCAGCCATGTCAGTCCCAGGTTATTAGAGAGACATGGTGGATGAGTTAGTATCTGTTATTGGACCAACTTTTGTTGGTGAGAGTGACAAACTTTTGAGCCACACAGAGCTCTTTCTTCAGTACTCCCTGCATCTGAAAAATGCAAGATGGAACAGATTGTTTGCATAAGTAGTTAGCACATATTGTAAGGGACCATTCAAATTAGAGTGTCCTGTTAATATATCTGTGGGATTCTTGTATATGGTTCTCTGTAGAGATCACCACACCTACCTTCATAAATCCAGTAACCACCCCAAACACTCCCAAGAAGTCTGTTATCTACAGCCTGGCACAAGGGCTAGTCTACACTAGAAGTGCTACAGCTGCACCGCTGTAGTACATCTGGAGAAGACACTCTCTGTCAACAGGAGAGAGCTCTCCTGTTGGCATAATAAATCCAGCTCCCTGAGACGCAGTAGCTATGTCCACAGTGGTGCTTGGATCAGTGTAACTTATGTTGCTTGGGGTGGGGGTGGCTTACTCACACCCCTGAGTGACATAAGCTATACCAACATAACCTGTAGTATAGACAAGCCCTCAGCTACCACAGACTATGCTGTAAGAAGAAAAAGGCTGGGATATACACCTTAACACACTTAAAACTGCCTTCACCAAACAAGGGCACCCTACCAGAGAAGTAGATCGCATCAAGGCATGGAATGAGCCACCTAAATACTCTAAGAGAATCTGCTTCAATACAACCCCTATACTCAATGGGGATTCCCACCCTGAAAAAATCTTTCCTGAACCCCCATTTCTGGCTTTCAGACAAGCCCCCTCTCCCCCAACCTCATCATCAGATGTAAGCTTCCCACAGACCAGGAAACCAACATTTGATCAAAGGAGCACCAAACCCTGCCAGAACAACAGTTGCAAAACCTGCAGACATCTCTCCTACAATGATCAACCCCCACCAAAGATTCATGGATTATACACATGCTTATCACAACATGTGGTATACCTCCTCCAGTGCATTAAATGCCCCAACAATTACTATGTGGGTGAAACCAAACAATCGCTACACTCTCAAATGAACTCACACAGGAAAATGATAAAAGACAAAAACACCCTATCACCTGTGGGTGAACACTTCACAAAGCGATCACTCGATATGCGACCTGCAGTCCTTCTCTTCAAAGGAAAACTGCAAAACACTTTCAAAAGATGAGCCCGGGAGCTTCAATTCATTTCTCTGCTAGACACTAAAAAATCATGGACTGAACAGAGACACTGGATTTATAGTTTATTACCACAATTTGTAACCCAAACCACCTCTTTTTGTCCTATGACTGCAGAGGTGTTAACAGGCCACTTACCTTGAATGGTCCCATACAATATGTGCTAAATACTTGTGCTAAACTATCTATTCCACCTTGCATTTTTCTGTGACCTTGGGAGTACCTTTCTCAGACCCGAAGAGCTGTGTATGTGGCCCAAAAGCTTGTCTCTCTCATCAACAGAATTTAGTCCAATAAAATAGATTACCTCACCCACCAGAGCTAATCCTGACACCCTTACTCAATCAAGGCTTCCACTGAAGTCAAAGGGAGTCTTAATGGAGTATGTTTTCTTGTCACTAGATTAAATGTGCCTTGGGATGTTTAACATCCAAAAACACTTTATTTTTTAAATGTTTGTGTGTTCCAAAGGCACAGGATATTATACAACTGAGTAAACAGTTAGGCACAGAGTAGACATAACAAGAACAGACATATTTACTCAGACCAATGGTTCATCTAGCCCAGTATCCTGTCACAAACAGTGGCCAGTGCCAGATGCATCAGAGGAAATGAACAGAACAGGGAAATTTTGAGTGATCCATCCCCGTTGTCCAGTCCCAGCTTCTGGCAGTTAGAGGTTTAGGGACACCAGGAGCATGATGTTGCATCCTTGACCATCTCAGCTAATAGTCCATAAACTTATCTAATACTTTTGGCCTTCACAACATCCCAAGATGACAACTTCCATAAGTTGACTGTGTGTTGCATGAAGTATTTAGTTTTAATCCTGCTGCTATTAATTTCATTCGGCGACACCTAGTTCTTTTGTTGCGTGAAGGGATAAATAACTCTTCCCTATTCACTTTCTCTACCCCATTCATGATTTTATAGACCTCTATCCAATCCCCCCAATCTCTTTTCTAAGATGACCAGTCCCAGTCTTTTTAATCTTTTCTCATACAAAAGCTGTTTCAGACCCTTAATCTTTATTACCTTTCTTTGCACCTTTTCCACTTCTAATACATCTTTTTTTTTTTTTAAAATGGGGCAACTGGAACTGGACACAGTATTCACAGGGTAGGCCTACTAGGATTTATATAGTGGCATTATGATATTTTCTCATTTATTATCTATCCCTTTCCTAATTGTTCCCACATACTACTGCTGCACATTGAGTGGATGTTTTAAAAGAACTATCCATGATGACTCCAAGATCTTTCTTGAGTGGTAACAGCTCAGAAACTTCATTTTTTTGTATATAGTTAAGATTATTTTTTCCCAATGTGTACTACTTTGCACTCATCAACATTGAATTTCATCTGCCATTTTGTCACTCTGTCACCCACTTTAGTGAGATCCCTTTGAAAGTCTTAACAGTCAGCTTTGGACTTAACTAACTTGAATAATTTTGTATCGTCGGCAAAATTTGCCATTTCACTGTTCACTGCCTTTTCCAGATCATTAATGAATATGTTGAACAGCACAGATCCTTGGGGGGAACCCCACTATTTTCCTCCCATCTATTGTGAAAGCTGACCACTTATTCCTATGCTTATCCTTATCCCATAACTGCTTACTTTGCATAAAAGCCTTTGGTGAGGGACCTCGTCAATGGCTTTCTGAAAGTCTAAGTAGACTATATCGATGGGCCAACCTCGTCCATTGCCTGTTGACAACCTCAAAGAATTCTAATAGATTGGTGAGGCATTATTTCCCTTTACAATATTTGTGTCAACTCTTCCCCAACATATCATGTTTATCTAGGAGTCTGATAATTTTGTTCTTTATTATAGTGTCATCCAATTTGCCTGATATTCAGGCTACGTCTACACTGCCCACCTTACAGCGGCACTTCTTTGCCGCTTCAACTGCGCTGCTGTAAGGTACGCAGCATATCTGCTCTTTGTCGGCAGGAGAAAGCTCTCCTGCCAACAAAATAAAGCCACCCCCAATGAGGGGCAGTAGCTTTGTCTCCCACCGACAAAGCGCTGTCCACACCGGCACTTTTTGTTGGTAAAACTTTTGTCGGTCAGGGTGTGGTTTTTTTCCCACACCCCTGACCAACAAAAAAGTTTTACCAACAAAAAGTGCAGTATAGACATAGCCTTACCAGCGTGTAATTTCCAGGATCACCACTGGAGTCTTTTTTAAAAACTAGGCATTACATTAGCTCCAGTCATCTGGTACAGAGACTGAGTTTCCATTTTTATTTTTCAAAATGTTTTTGTTCCAAAGTATTAGTCACAGAATAGTACACAACTAAGTAAACAATTCACCACAGGCACACTGTGCTAAAATACGTAAATTATGTAAATGTTTATTTTTATCATCTTGTTTGAAAGATATCTGCACAGTAGGGCTTGCTGATTTTTTTCCCCACTGCTTTTTTTTTTCACACACAAAAAATGGGTTCTCAAATTATTTTTTCACAAAAGGGTCTGCTTTCCACACACAAAAAAATTGATTTTCTGTCAAAAACCCAACACCCCAAAACAGAAAATGTTTGTTTGTCATCTGAAAACCAAAACAATATTTTGGACAAAAATGGAAATATTGCTATTTTGATATGCTGCTGCAGTGCATTATGGAAGCTGTAGTTCAGTTGCCTCATTTCCCTACGAGTTAGGCTCTCCAGCAGAACTTCATCTCTCATGGAGAAATTTAGCCACAGGACACCCATGTCCTTCCCCTCACCCAGGGGGCGACTGGAGTGCATCATGGGATATGTAGTCTGACCAGGGAGCTCAGCCTATAAATGAGAATGATAGCATGAGGCTACTGAACTACAATTCTTATAAGATACCACAGTAGCATTTCCAAATTTAAATATTCAGTTTTCAATTTTTCACTGGGAAAAATAAAATTCTGACCAACTCTATTCCACAGTAAAATGCATGGCCTTCAGTTACCGCAGAAGGATGAAAAGCTGAGTTAAATCCTGCTGAGATTAAAATCTTTGGTTTCAGAGATTCAAGGTATTTCAAACTCCCCATCTTCACTTTGGGAAAGTTTTAATCTCGACTTTTTGATCTGAGGATCTCAATAATGGTCCCAACCTGGTATCACTAATCACTCTAAAGTTGGGGACAGAATCTGGAGACTAACTTAATGGCCTGGATCTCATCTGTTTCACAAAAACACTCTACACCCATGAGAAGGGATTTTGTTCTGCTAGGCTTTGAACTCACTAGCTGTACAATTGAACTACTCTGTATTTGAGTTTATTCTAAAAGGTATGTCTATATACATACAGCACTGCATCTGGTGAAGACGTTCTGTGCCAATGGGAGAGAGCTCTCCCGTTGGCAAAACAACCCCCCCCCCAAAAAAAAACCCACACCTCTGTGAACGGTAAAAGCTATATTGGTGGGAGAGGCTCTGCTGTTGACATAGCACTGTTCACACAAGCGCTTATGACAGGGTAACTTATGTCCCTCAGGGGGTTGGAATATTCACCCCGAGTGAAATAAGTGTTGCCAACATAGACTGTAGTGTAGACATAGCCTAATCTATTTCTTCCCATTAGTAGTACTAGTAAAGTATTTCTCTTTCTTAAACAAAACTAAACTTTGTCTCACACTGGCAGTTTGTCACTTAATTAAATTATTATATGCATTTTAACAGAAGGCTGTAAATCATCTACAGCAGAGAGCTTTTTCCAACAAAGCTCTATTAAACCAAAGAGTATGGAAGTTTGCCATTTCCCTTTCCCTAACACTTACGACTTTGAGTATTCAGTCTGTTTACTCCAAAAATGTCTTTGCAAAAATACAATATACTGTGTACATACTGCATAATGATGTAAATAGAAAATCTCTCTATGAATATTTACACAAACACAGCAAATATGTTAGTGTCACTCACATATACAAAGGGATTCCATTACCAAGAGCTGTCTAATCTGGGAATTATGCCACAAACTAGTCTTTCATCATATAATAAATTAATTCAAATGAACTCAGATGAAATGTTTTATCAGACACAATAATGATTATGCCTAAAATGCAATGAACCATTCGCTAATAACTCAGATAGCTGGAATATGGGACACTTACATGCTGTATGAACAATGGGGAATCTAAATAAAGGGATGGATTAACTGCTTTGGCTAAAATATGAATACCCTCCCCAAAGCCTCAATATTTAACCCCTTGAATAGAAATGTTCTACAGATGTGATAATGTCTGTCCAGCTTTCTACTTCCATCTCTTCGGGTTAGGACAGGATTCACAGTTTGATAAAAAGGGCTCCAGACTCATTCCATAGTCTACATCTGCCATTGCAAGTGCTGTGCCTGGCCACAATCTTCTCCCCATCAGAGGCTCTGCAGCTATGCCACTGTATTGCAGACACTTACTAAAGTGACAGAAGGGGTTTCCCTCCCCTCGTCGACATAGTAAATCTACCTCCTCGAAAGGCAATAGCTAGGCCAATGGAAAAATTCTTCCATCAATCTTGCTATGTCTACAGTGGGGGTTATGTCCACCTAACTACATTGCACAGGGTGTGAAATTTTTCACAGTCCTGAGCAATATAGATGTTTGACCTAAGTTTGAGATGTAGCCCAGGCTTGAGTTTGCACTTAGGGTGGAAGGAGGATCTTATAGTTCCAGAAGACATGGGTTCAATTCCTGGTTCTGCCCAGCTGTTCTGCATGACCTTGACCAAATCACGTAATCTCTCTGTGCCTGATTCCCCATCTATAAGATGAGAATGATAATTCCCTTCTCTTACATTTTTTGTTGTTGGTCTATTTAGACTGGAACCTCTTTGGGGCAGAGACTGTCACTTACTATGCGATTGTGCAATGCCTAAGGCAATGGGGCTCCAATCTCAGTTGACATCTATCAGTGATGCTATAATATAAATAAGAACCTACATTATTTGAGCTTCCAGATAGAAAATAAAGTTTCCTTTTTCAGCAATGATTATGATTTCAGGTTACAATGTTTCTACCAAGAAAACAATACAGCATCATTTGCCCTATTGTTATGTCATACTTTTTATGTTATATAATACTACTTTACAGGCTGGGCAGTTTACCAAAAAGACATCAAGTTTTCAAGCCTTACATCTAATAGACTGTAACCTGTGAAGTGGCAGAATTCTTTGCCAAATGCCTGTGAAATGACAGCTTGCTACTGTTTGCTAAGGAGATGCAAATCCAAACAGCAACATGTCCTCTAAACAATTGGGCCTATTCCTTTGGTAACTGAGTCAAAGGATAATGGGATAACATACTATTTTTAATTCCGAAGTATGTAGGAAGAGAGAGGTTTCCCATTGGCTGCAGTGGTATATGCATTTTCGATTAACAAGCCTTTAGAGTTGTTTGTTTAAAAATAAATCATTTCAAGTAATAAGCAACTTTCCTTTGCTGCATTATCATTGCTCCATATCACTAATCCAAACATGCTCATCACCCTTACCAATTAGGATTAGCATACAGATGTGAGAGGGGAAAATTGGCAATGCTTCTGCTTGAGCTAGGCAAAACTCGTGAAAGCTAGATAACACCTACCTTAAACATGCAGAGAAAACTCCAGCGCTCACACCAGAGTGTATTTTATTAAATATTCTATTGCTGCCCCTGCATCATGTTTCTATCCTTCCTGAAGCCCTCAAATACTTCTTTTCTAGAGTTGGTGGGCTCAGTGCTCCATAGGGGTTTGTGACAGGACATGGGGTGGGAAGGGAAAGAGGAGGGGACCTGGTACTGTACATTTTGTAATACTATCCCCTTTTGCCTCCTCTCAGTTATCTCCACACCTGCTACTGGGGAGCCAGCCAATGGGAATCTCACAGGAATCATGCTGCCACAGGACATCAGGAGGCAGGAGAGCCATTTGGGGAGTTTCCAGGCCTCTTATGTTTGGTGGAGCAGGTTTCTTCCCTGGGAAGCCACAGGATGTGCAGGATTAAGAAACCTTCAAGACCCTCTCCTTAGTGTGGGCTGCTGCACAGAGAGCCCCACAAGATTCATATCACAGAGATTCTTGACTCTCTGGCCCCCTGCAACAGGTGTGTCCCTGGGGGGGGGGAGGGTATCTAGCCTGTGGTGATAGGAGATTAGTGACGATTAACAAGTTTTGTTTAACAACAACATGTGTCCAGACTGACAAATCAACGGAAGTATCTGCATGCGGCCAATCTGTAGAACTTGCCAACAAAATACACAGCAATAAAGAAATAAATTTAAACTTGATGTTTTATTTTTGAGTTAAATTTAAGTAGCAATCATGGTGCAATCAAATTTTATGCAGATGACTCAACCTTTTTACCCTTTGAAAATGTTCTGACTGTAGATGAGGCAGACCACCTAGAACCTATGAGTAGGTGGGGAACTTGCTTCCATGTCCAAATATTCAGAGGGTCTTCTTTTGCCTCTTTCAATCTAATTAGCCTAGCAGGATCCACTGCCAATGCTCAACACCACCACACAACCACTATGTGCCTCTCGGGGCACAACCCTCCAAAGGTCAGAGTGGAGTGTAGCATGAGCCTAGCTGCATCAGGACTCTCAGTACACAAGCCCCTACCTGATTATGAGCTCAGTGCCATGCATCTGTTAAGTTCTTAATAAAAAGCAAACAAAATATCTACCCAAAAATCACAAGTTCTAGTCTGTGTCCTTCACATTAAGTACATCATAACAGGGAGTCAGCCCATAGATCTTACAAAGATAGCAATGCTGAGAAATTCAAACTGCTCAGAGCACGAGAATCCACAGATATGCTGAAAGGATGAGATCGGAATGAGACCACTGCATTATTTATTATCTCATTATGAACATACATATTTTCTGTGTGTGCTCTGTGACCTAGGGCTGAAAGAGAAGAGACAGCACAGATGGAATGAATTTTAAAAGATAATTTTCAAGTTTTTTTAAATGAATATCAGAGAGATGAAGAAAGGGAGGAGCAAGAGTGGAATGGATCTCAATAAAGGATTTTTTTCAGCAGAGAACTGGGATGGAAAAGATCTGGTGTCTCCAAACATGGAGAACCTGTCAGCACATGCACAAGGGGACAGCAATAAATAATAACGATGCTTAGCTTTCAAATATGGTTTACACATAAAGGGAAGATTCCTTACTACACCAAGAAAAGCCCAGCCCAGGTGAATGGGTGGGACAGGGGTGGGACATGAACCTAGCTTCGTGGATTCTCGACTAACTGATTTTGACAGGTGCCTCTAATGATCCCAGGATGCATGTTGCCCAGCAGTGAAGTCAAGGACTATGGAATACCTGTCAAGACGACTGCCTTCAGTTCACAGCAGACTACTGCCCTGTGTTTATATGATGTGAATTGAAAACAGTTGATGGGAGTTACCTGATTTGCATCAAAAAGCTTTGGTTTAAACCACTATGTAAACATGCCCTAAATTGCACAATGGACACTGCTGGCCCCCAGAGTGCCCTCTCTCCCCTCCCTTTTCCCAGATTGTCCCCTGCTGTGACCCAGGGACCTTTTAGTGGCAACTGTCAGAGGGCACAGGAGGTGAATAAGTTTTTAATCTGATCCAGCGGATCCCTCTATGCAGAACAGTTCTCCAAAGGGTGGCTTCTGAGGTCTCTACCAAAGAACCAGTGGTCCACTGGTCAACATAGCCATTGGAAAACATATGTACAAATGATATTTAGAGTTACATATCTATACCAAAAGTTATGTTCCTCAGGTCTTAGAGTTAAGATAGGTCACCAAGAGGGGACATTCCTTGGAAATGTTCCTTTCAGGCAGGAAGTAGCAGTCACCTATCTTCCTGTCTGGTCATTGGCATACTGTATGCCTCACAAGATGGGCCTATTTGCATACACAGGCGAAAGAAGAGATTGCAAAATCTACAAGAAAGGAAATTCACGAGATGAAACAAACAGCAGGAGGTGTCCTGTTTCTGACTAAAGACAAAGGATTGTTGCAGTATACCTTGAGGATATACGCAAGGAAACACCTGGAATCCTTCACTTGGGAAGCTAGCTCACAAAGTACTCATCTCAAGAAAGGAGGACCACAGCCATGCATGGCCATAACACATTGCAAGGATTTGGGGTGAGTATTACTCTACAAGACATGAGAGTATCTCAAGTCTAGGCTCTAGAATGGATGTTATGATTTTATATGTAACCATTTGTTTCCAATGCTTCTACTTGTTATTACTTGAATTTGTATGCTTTGTTAAATAAACTTAGATATGTTTATAGTGACATCAAGTATAAGAGCTGTGTAATAAGCACAGCAGTGTTCTGAGGTGGAACTAGCAAGCTGGGGTGTACTGTTTTTATGGAAGCAGTGAATCTGTGAACAGTGTGAGGGGTCAGTGGACCAAGATGACAATCAGAGGGCTCAAGGGTTGGAGTGTGCCTATTGCTATCCTGTAGCGAAACAGAGGGGCCTGCAAGTCCTAGAGGAGAGCGCTTATGTTGCCCATGGCTGGCGGAGTTGGCACAGACAAGGATTCCTCAGGCTAATGGCAGATGGTAGCAAGATGCTTCATGCTTCCTTGGGGTACCCAGGGTCTTACCTACCCTATGCCCAGAGTGGGACATTGAGAGCCCAGAGCCAGCACATCTGCTTCAAGAGGGAGTTCTCTTCTGACAGCTCTTAAGTAAATAGAATTTGCTGGAAAGGTCATCAATTTTCGATTTTTTAATGTGTTTATGTTGGGGAATAGGTTTTGATTGAATATCCTGCAAGATGAAAGAATCTCTATACTTAGTGGTTGCAAAGAAAATGGGGAGCGTGTGTTTGGGGGGAAGGATTAACTAATCCAGAATTACCTATGGTGATAGAAAAAAGTTCAAATATGACTGTGATGTCGCCTAATAGAAGTAAGGCTATAGGTCTGTTCTGAGAGAGAACAAGTCCTCAGACCTTTGGTGAGCACAATAGTTCATTATTATAAGCCCAAACCCCCAGTCCCAAGATTTATTGTTTTAGACAAAGGTAACAACATAATCGGCACAAATAAAAACACCATTTAGATCCTGTTCCGATGATGTCCTTTAGCGTATATGATGCTTCCTTTGTTGCCACTTTGTGCAGTTTTATGAGAGAACTGTCCAGCAAATAAATCAATGCTTTGCAACAATCTCAGAAATTCAGTGATACTATTAAAAACCCAAATCCCTCTATCTTGTCCTTCTATTCCTCCAGGCAATTGCTAAAAGCCTACAAGCTGTTGTAAACGTTTGCAGGACAAATTACTTGAGGAGGATTAGTGGAACATTCCTACCATCATGCCTGCCTATTCCCAGATAGCATATTCTTCTACCCCATTATAATACTGACTGCCACCAGTGGGGATGATAGACATTCTAAGACTGTCTAACAATAGAGGTTTGAGGGAATGTGTGAAAAAATTGGCCCTGGATAAGGTGCTTTATGGTTAGGAAAGAATCAGTGCCAGTACATTGCTTTTTCTATGTGTATATGCAACAACCATGGGTCATTCCCCACCTCCCCCAAGTCCAAGTGGAAGAAAAATGTTGCAAGCTACCAAATACAAAATTAGAATGCACACCTGCATCAGCCAATGCTGAGCCATCTGCAAACATGTCAAAAAATAGTTGCTTCACTTAGGATCAATGGGGACCCATCAGGACCAATGGCCACAAGCCCTGGGAGAGACCGTGCTGCCTCCGAGGCCCAGTTTTGCCAGAGCCTCTGACGAGATGATGCTTTGCCTGGAGACATCTCAGTCAGCCTGGACCTGGGGAGAATGAGACTCACACACTGATGGGTAAGTCCTGCTCTGCTTTGCAGACCTGACACTTGATTTTTTGAACCTTAGCAGCATAGTTTGGGTAAAAACACTGGTGCTTCTCCTGGGAAAAGGAAGCCACAGGACACATCTAGTTATCTGATGTTGGCCCCTGTAAGCAGGAAATTAGACTAGATGGACCACAGATTTGTTTGTGTCTGGTAATTCCTATTTGTTCCCAATCTTTTTTCTCAGCATCTCTCCCCTTATATCTCACTCATCTTTCATTGTCTTTTGCTTTCTCCCCATCCAGCCTTCTGCCTGTCCACCTTTCACTCTTTCCCTGTCTGTTTCTCTGACCGTTTTGCTCCATGTGTTTAGCAATAGTTTTTAAATGGAAGGTGCTGCTTAGTTTGGATCTCGTTGATAGAGACAAACTTCAAAGTACATTGATCGTTTTTTCCTGGTGAGATTCTCCATTTAGTGGCTTCTACTGAAAACTGCCCTGGCAAATAGCTTTTCTACATTTGATAGAAAAGCCAGTACAGGAGGTCACCTTTCCCAAAGAAGTATGTTTAAGCCAGACTGGAAGTACATTAGTTCTATACTTGTGTCTGTGTGTAGAATATTTTCTTCTTGGGTTTCCTTTGAAAATCAGAGATATTCTCTCTCTCTCCCCCCCACTCCCTCAGGAGGCGCTCTGGTTTCAGAAAACTTTTCCCATTCATGAGAAGTCATAAACAAAGTATCCAAATGGTTCATCACTGACCTACCGCCCCAACAGGAGCACTTGCTGGAATATTGAGAAAGGTAAGTGCTCCTTTGTTGAGGCATAGGTAAAGTGAAAAACTACAGCCACCATTTCCCCCCAAATTCCCAAGAACAAAATCCAGACACAGCTGGCAGTCTCTGAAGAAGTAAAGCAGAGAGTGCTGCTCTGTCTGGACATTGTTTCTTCAGTGGAGTCCACACAGGATCCTTTGTCGGCTGCTTCAAACCTCCAAGAGAGTCCTTGATTTCTGAAAACATTTCCCAATGATCAGAAGTGGAATCCACAGAATCGCAATGAAGCTTCGCTGGCTTTGCACCCCAATGGGAGCACTTGCTGGAATATTGACACGGGTAAGTGCTCTCCTGTTGAGGCGTAGGTTAAGTGAAAAAATACATAATTTTCTCTGCACAGCATACAACAGAGACTCTCATTCATTCTCTAATGTTTTTTTCTTTCACTGTTCCCTTTTCCATCAACTGTATGTTTAAATTCTGTGACCATTGTGAATTGCAGGTAGTCTTATCCAAAGACAAGTTGAAGAACTGCACCAGCGTTGAATGATTAGCAACCACCACTGGGAAAATTCCCACCGATCATATCTAAGCCACTGCATTCTCTGATCGTTCTGTAGGATAGGACATCCTGGTTTGGATCTGCTTTCTTGAGAGAACAAGCACATTGCTGGGTTTCAATGCAGAACTCCAATATATTTTCTACTTTTTTACACAGACTAATGCTCTTTTTTTCTAGAGGAAGATTTCCCAGGCAGAGGCGGGCTGGCTGCCACCAGAAAGGGGGTTTCAAAGAGGATGGATCTAGACTGTTCTCAGTGGTACCAGATGACAGAACAAGGAGTAATGGTCTCAAGTGCAGTGGGGGAGGTTTAGGTTGGATATTAGGAAAAACTTTTTCACTAAGGGTACATCTACACTACAGCGGGGAGTCGATTTAAGATACGCAAATTCAGCTACGTGAATAGCGTAGCTGAATTCGACGTATCGCAGCCGACTTACCCCGTTGTGAGGACGGCGGCAAAATCGACTTCTGCGGCTTTTTGTCGGCGGCGCTTACTACCACCTCCGCTGGTGGAGTTAGAGCGCCGATTCGGGGATCGATTGTCGCGTCCCGACGGGACGCAATAAATCAATCCCCGAGAAGTCGATTTCTACCCGCCGATTCAGGCGGGTAGTATAGACCAGACCTAAGAGGGTGGTGAAGCACTGGAATGGGTTACCTAGGGAGGTGGTGGAATCTCCTTCCTTAGAGGTTTTTAAGGTCAGGCTTGACAAAGCCCTGGCTGGAATGATTTAGTTGGGGGGTTGGTCCTGCTTTGAGCAGGGGGTTGGACTAGATGACTTCCTGAGTTTCCTTCCAACCCTTATATTCTATGAAACCATTTTTTCCCTCTACATTGCTCTGCTTCAATCATTGTTTAAAAATACTTTATTTATGCAACCATGTAAAGGGTATCAAGTATACACCTGTCCTGAATTCACCCAGTTACCCAAATACAGACATCCTAGTTCAAAACACCCCAATCATTACCCCATTTTCACATAATGCACAGTCAACCTGTGGAACTCCTTGCCAGAGGATGTTGTGAAGGCCAAGACTATAACAGGGTTCAAAAAAGAACTAGGTAATTTCATGGAGGATAGGTCCATCAGTGGCTATTAGCCAGGATGGGCAGGGATGGTATAACTAGCCTCTGTTTGCCAAAAGCTGGGAAGGGGCGAGAAGCTGCAGCCAGCACATCGCTCGCCCGCACCGCTTCCCGCCGCCCTCATTGGCCTGGGACGGCGAACCGTGGCCAGTGGGGGCCGCGATCGGCCGAACCTGACGCTCAACAGGTAAATAAAACTGGCCAGGCCCGCCAGGGTGCTTACCCTGGCGAGCCGCGTGCCAAACGTTGCTGACCCCTGGGTTAGGTCAATTAAGTGTCAATCAGTAGATTTATTTTGAGTTGTAGAAAGTCTGGTTAATCTAGGTCGCCTTCATTCATTGAGGAACTTGCATGTAATCTTGTGGACAAAATCATGCAGATTCAGACAGTACTATCTGCTTCTATGGATGCAGGGCAGTATTTCTGAGGGGGGAAATGCCAGGTCTACGTCTTCCATTAACAACAATGCATTTTGTTTTCAAAATATCAGCATATATTTTCCTCCGGGCCGAGGCCCAGCCTTGCAGTTTGCAGTGGTCATATGAATCAACAAACTCTGCACCTACCTTATTGGCCCAGCAAGGTGAACTGTGGTTGTAAATCTGAGCACTTGTGCTTCTAGCTACCTGTCTAGGGCCTACAATCAGGTAATTAGAATCAAGAATCCACAGGTGGAAATCTGAGTGTTTTCATCCCATTATTTGACAATCATTTTCAGGAAGCTTTTCCTTAAGTCTCATCTTCATGTTCCTTCCAGCAAGTTCTGCCATTTTTAACTAGCCAAAAAATTATGATTTTAACAAAAGCCTTTCGTGTCCTAATCCACTTGTTAACAAAGGTTCTAATTAAGTTTTCTGAAACTTATCCTGTTACCACTTAAAATCCATACGAAAAATTCCCCTTCCTTGTAAAATCCTTAGTCATCCTTCCAAAGAGAGAAGGAAGAACTTGTGGTTATTCACTGAACTGGGAAATGTGGGTTTTAATTCCCAGTTTTGACACAGACTTCCTGTGTGAACCCGGGCAAGTCATTTAACCTTGCTGTGCCTTAGTTGCCCATCTGTAAAAAGGGGATCATGATACTTCCCCACCTCACATGGTCTATCAAGGGTAAAATCACCACTAGTGAGAGGTGCCCAGGTACTATGGGGCTAAACCCTACAGAAAAGCTTATAAATACTTTCAGAATAGCACACGTATAGAGTTTATTATAGTCCAGGGATCGGCAACCTTTGGCACGTGGCTCGCCAGGGTAAGCACCCTGGTGGGCCGGGCCAGTTTGTTTACCTGCTGCGTCTGCAGGTTTGGCGATCGCGGCTCCCACTGGCCACGGTTCGCTGCTCCAGGCCAATGGGGGCATTGGGAAGCAGCAGCCAGCACATCCCTCGGCCCATGCCGCTTCTCGCCGCCCCCATTGGCCTGGAGCAGCGAACTGCGGCCAGTGGGAACCGCGATCGGCCAAACCTGCGGACGCGGCAGGTAAACAAACCGGCCCGGCCCGCCACGATACTTACCCTGGCAAGCCATGTGCCAAAGGTTGCTGATCCCTGTTATAGTCCTTAGACTATAATCCCTCCTTTTCCTAAACAGTGCACTCTAGTTTCTGATGAAGACTCTGGATGTTACCAGATAAGTAGAACTGATTAATACTTAATATGCCTCTGAATTTGTTCTAATGATACTAGGGAAGTCTGGTGTAAGTTAACTTTACAGTAGGAATAACAATCCTGCCTGGGAATGTCTTTGCCTTTCTCTGCCTCTCATTTACAGTCAAGAAGAGCAACTCCCTCTGGAGGGGAAATCTATTCCAACAACTCTTCACCAGGCTGGACCCATCTTCCAGCTTTGTAACTTATTCTGGGGGGAGTCTTTCTGTGCCATTGATTTTTAATCAGAAATCCGCACTGAGCTCAGTGGAAATTTCTGTTTAAAAATACACAATGTGGCTCAAGTATTTAAGCTAACCCTGAGTTCTGCTTCAATCTACTCTCCTACTCTACTTCCTGCTCCTGTTGTGCAGCAGAAGGAGATAGCGTTTGCTATTTTTAATTTCTCTATTGACTGAATTTTAAATTACATTTACCAACCCTACACAACTGGCCATTTTTAATTATTACGTAACCCCCCCTTTCCTCCCTGGGTTACTCAGGAGCAGGCAACACTCACCTGTTGACATTAAAGGACATCCTGAAGTATCCCAATGATGATGTTGGATAGGTAGGCATCCTTAAGCCACCCCTCTGCTGCGGTCCCTTTACTCCTAAAGGAATTTACAATTGGTGGTGCCTCCACCTGGCTGGTGTACCTAGGGAACCTCCAGGAATAAACCTATTCTAATAAAATCATCATCATCTGCAGCATGGGTCTAACTCAAAAATATCAATTATAAATAATAAACATCCAACATACTTACACTAGAGCTAACACTCATTTACTTAACAATTTAAGAAACAGGGTGTAACAGACTAAGATTAAATGTCACTACTAATTTAAATCCACAGGGGGCAGTTGAATAAAATCAACTAACAAGTATAGTATACAGTAATAAATGAAACTTATCTAACTGGCATTTACACTGCCACCTCAGAGTGTACACTCCTCTGGATTTCAGAGTCCTAGACACTTGCTTGCATGGGCGTACTTGAAGATCTGCTGCTGGAGACAGCGCTCTGTTGGTTCTGTGCATCAGTCCAGCCAAGGCAACAAGCTGCACAACCCCTCTGAAGATTGGAGTTGGCCCCACCAAAGGTCAGCAATGGGTACTGGTTCTATGGGAAGATCACTCTGCCTCTCCTCAGACTCAGGCTCTCTGCTGGACCCCTTCCTTTGCAAGTACTTTCCCAAACAAGAGTGGGGGTTACTCGGTTCTTTCACTGCAGGCCCACCTCAGTTAGCTCTAGGCATAGCAATAGTCTCTGCCCTAGCTCCAGTGAAGCACCAACCACCTCTCAAGCTCCCTACTTGATCAAAGCCCCAGCAGGCTCTTAGCAGCAGTTCCTCGTATGGAGAGCACTCCACTCCAGCAATCTCGCTTCTCCCCCCAAAAATGGAGCCCACTGCCTGCTCTCCCTGGAAGAGGAAGTCTCTCACTTTCCCCAAGGCATCATGGGAGTTGTGGTCTCTAAAGCTGGATTGCTGCACACAAGATCTTCCCAACTAGGGTGACCAGATAGCAAGTGTGGAAAATCGGGACAGGGAATGGGGTGTAATAGGCACCTATATAAGAAAAAGCCCTGAATATCAGGACTGTCCATATAAAAATCAGGATAACTGGAATGGTCCCAATTAAGTTCAGATACCCCAATAGAAAAGGGTACCTACAATGATTTTAAAATTGTTTCCCCAAAAATGTCACAACTCTAGGCACAGTGGAGATGAGCTGCAGGTGTGTGGGGAGTAGGGTACAATAGGAAGACTCAGTGAGAATGAATGCAATGGAAAACTAGGAATCTATTGACAATCCTGCCTAGAAATATGGTTTCTTTCCAGCACCGTATGTTGCTTTCAATTCACTTTGTAGTCAGGGCACATGAGGATTCGTTTGAAGGATATTTATTGTACTTTTGCAAGCTGCTGCATGTAATGTGGTGGCTTTCACTCAACTATAAGTCTCCTGTCTATAAAGGCACCAGGAGTACAGGGACTCACATGCAAAGCCCAAATGCTATAAGAGTCCCACTGAAGAAAATTAGAAATGACATGTTTTTGAGTACTTGTTTTTCTAAAAAGTAAAAGGTCTCTACAACCTCTGTCAATTATCTTATGTAAGGGAAAACAATATCTCTGTAGCACCCACAAATCGTTCCCTATACCTCTCCTTGATGGTTTTCTCCTTCTGTCATGCAAATGTATATCCAGAGTACTGTCCTGTTTGTCAAATTTCTCAGGCCAAATTCATCCCTGTTATTTCAGTGGTGTTACACCAGGAATGGATTTGGCCTATCAAGTTTCAATTAGTTTCTGGCTTACTCCAAATGAATTAACGAGACTCCAGGGGTCAAATGCCACCCTGATGACATCTGCTTACCCTAGCTTATAAGGCTAGATGAGGCTACCCTTCAATTAAGGATGGTTTAGGAATTACTACATCAGTCTTGCTGCACCACAAATAATGTTTTGATGCTGCCTATTGAATCTGCCTGGGAAACTAAACTGAAAATAATCTTGTCTAAAATATTACATCCCTACTAATGGCCATAGAGAAAGTTAAATGTATAGATCAAAGGATTGTGATGGGTGCCAGAGACGGGAAGGAATCAATTGTGATTTTGACCATTCAATAACATTAAGAAGAAATGGATTGCTGTGGCCATATTATGTTCTAAATGCATTCTGGTGAAAGATGGTAAATAATTTACAGCCCCACAGGACGTTTTTACACGTGTGATGCTAATTGCTTTGTTGTTGTTAAGGAACAGTATTTCAGAGACAGAATGAAACATGCCTTAAATATATAGAGGATTGGAAATTCTTCAAACAAGTATTAAGTAAAGGACCTGCTCCTTATCCCATTCAAAACAATGACAAATTCCAATTTGCACTGGGTGCAAATTTGGGGCCGCTGATAACTTCAGGGGGATAGTCTCTAAAATAAGTGGCGATTTCGCTTATTATATATAAATTAGGCATTTTTCCCATTAGGATTATAAACCTCAATCCTCAACTGCCCCTAAAGACTTTTAATCATAATAACATAAGAATGGCCATACTGGGTCAGACCAAGGGTCCATCTAGCTCAGTATCCTGTCTTCCGACAGTGGCCAATGTCAGGTGCCCCAGAGGGAATGAGCAGAACAGGTAATCATCAAGTGATCTATCCCCTGTCACTCATTCCCAGCTTCTAGCAAACAGAGGCTAGGAACACCATTCCTGCCCATCCTGGCTAATAGCCATTGATGGACCTATCCTCCATGAATTTATCTAGTTCTTTTTTGAACCCTGTTATGGTCTTGGCCTTCACAGCATCCTCTGGCAAGGAGTTCCACAGGTTGACTTTATGTTGTGTGAAGAAAAACTTCCTTTTATTGGTTTTAAACCAGCTGCCCATTAATTTCATTTGGTGACCCCTAGTTCTTATGTTAAGGAGGTGTTGTTTACTATTTCTCATATCTACTTTCTCTATAGCAGTCATGATTTTATAGACCTCAATTATACCTCTTTTTCAAGCTGAACAGTCCTAGTCTTATTAATCTCTCCTCATACGGAAGCCATTCCATACCACTCATCATTTTTGTTGCCCTTTTCTGAACCTTTTCCAATTCCAATACATCTTTTTTGAGATGAGGTGACCACATCTGCATACAGTATTCAAGATGTGGGCATACCATGATTTATATAGAGGCAACATGTTATTTTCCTGTCCTATTATCTATCCATTTCTTAATTATTCCCAGCATTCTGTTCGCTTTTTTGACTGCCACTGCACTTTGAGTGGATGTTTTCAGAGAACTATCCACAATGACTCCAAGATCTTTCTTGAGTGGTAACAGCTAATTTAGACCCCATCATTTAATATGTATAGTTCGGATTATGATTTCCAATGTGTATTACTTTGCATTTATCAACACAAAATTTCATCTGCCATTTATGTTCCCCTGATCATGGGTTGCTTTGCATCATGCCAGTCTCCTGTTAAAGTTAGAGCAGTCTTAAGGCTGCTCTAATTTGTGCTGGCTACCCCTGGCACCAAAGGCCATTCTGGAAACTGGGGGTCACCAGGATGCAAGGATCCTCTAGTCACATTTTTACCCCTAGCCAGGACACCTCCCGCTGTGCTTTGTACAACTCTGTATTTTTAAGAAGGTACAATACAAGTAGGTGGAAGCAGCAGATATGGTACCTGATGATGTAGATTAACATTAAATGCAGACTGTAATTTCCTTTACCACCCCATTGGACTTTCTGCAACATCTGTTTTAGATCAACTATGTTGAGGCGAGTGCTTTGTCACTCAATTGATATAATAGCTTCTACTTGGCTCTGAGATCAGTAAGAGCATAAAGAGACAGAACTCAGAGCATGAATTATGCTGCAGGCACTCATGCCTTATCACCTTCAGTATTGAGCAGAGATGTTATTACACTTTGTTCTAATACAGAACAATATTGCTTAGGGAAACAATACAAGAACCATTATTTCCAAAACTATAAAAATGTTGAAAAGTTGCTTGATAGCACCTTCACACTCAAGGGTCTTTCAGCAAATCCATAATACAGCTGTTGTTCAAGAGTCAACAACTCATCTGTCAATATTGGCTATTGGCTGACATTAAAAGCATTGTGTAAAAATGGTATTCATTGTCAAAGAGCTTCAACATTTAACCTCTAAGGTGGCTGCATTTCCATGATCAGCTAAGTGTTCTCAATATGGTACATCCCCTTACATACCTCAGAAGGTTGTTGTCAGGCTTTGAAGTGTTTTAAGATCCTTAGGTGGAAGGATTAATTTTTTTTAGAAAATCCCATAATTTGGATGTTTTAAAGTGCCAAATATATTTATTTTGATTTCAACCAGTAATAAATGCATTGTCTACCCATTGTCCTACCCCATTCACAGAACAACAACTTCACACTTCTACAGCAGCTTTACATAGGAAGGCTGTGGAAATGCCAGTAACAGAACCCAGATCTCCTGACTTCCAATCTTGTGCCTGAACCAAAAGACCATCCTCTTCTTCAAAATGTGCATTATTGGGTGACTGGCTGGCTCGGGGACTTGATAACAAAATGTAAAGACTTTCACCCTCTAGATTTGCTACTTTCTCCCCTTTTGTCTTACAAATTATATTGTATTCTTATTACTTTACCAGGATTAATGCCTAATAAAAGTTAACTGTACAATATACTACAAAATAAAAGTAAACAAACATCCCCCAATGACCTACTATCTACCTTTCACCTGAATTCCAGGAGTCAGTTAGCTCCTCCTGTGAGTAAACTCACCTTTACCTCACACAATATATTCTCCACCAACCCCAGACTTCCTCTCTCTGTTTGACTGACCCTCCCTCCCCCACGTTGGCAGGGGATACTGGTTGTTTGGAGCTAATTCCTTTTCAGTGGCTCTCACAGTATGAGCATTTCTGGTTCCCGCTATGAAAACTGTCTGTTCTTGGAACTTTTAGCCAAGCTTGTCAATACAGAAGAGTGAGACATGGCAGGGAGGCTGGAATACAGTATCCCACATCCAAACTCACACCATTAAACCTGTGACAATCCAAAAAGAGTGAAATAGTAATTATTAGCAATTAGTGGTAATACTGCAGAGATAATTACACCTGTCAGAACAGACAGGCACTCCAAAGTTTTAATGAAGTCTAGCAGCAACTGGGGTCACAGCAAGTAGAGAAGAAAAAAAATCACTGCAAAAGAGAAGGGATATGCTCATGGGAATGCCACTGAAGGAAGTTATTTACAAACAGCCAAGCAACAGCCTGAGAGCAACATCTGCTTTGCCAGCAGCAAGCCGTCAGTAGGTAGGATGAGACATGGAGTAGCATGTTATTTCCACTTTGTATATAAATGTGTACAATAACCACTCATAAAATGTCTTTTCCTTTTCAGTCCTCAGGAAGAGGCAGCCATTCTCTACCCTACTCCAGGACCCCTGTTCTGCCCCCTTCCCACACACCCAAAAATTACCCTCACCTGAGGCATAGGATGGGCAATATTCAGTCCTGGGTCAGGAATGTGTGTAAATTCTGACCACTTGTAATCCTGAAAGCTAGACACAGGAAATTCAGAGCACTGAAAAGTGACGATTCCCAACCCGGCACATACTGCTGTCCAGTTCTTAAACGTCCCGAGAGTTCAGATTTTAAAGCTGAGACATCTTTGTGTACAGGTCATTTTAGAGGCTTAATATTTTTCTCCCTATGAACCATGCTCAGTAGGACTCACAACAACATTAGGGAGGATGGAAGAAGTGGTTCCAACAAAGTAAAATAGAAAAACACCCCTAAAATAGTTCTAAACTGGATTTTCTGTGTAATACATGGCATAATGCTCGTATAGAATGCATGATGATGTATCACGGCATGCAGATAGTATTTCCACTCATGACCTGTATAACCTTTATCACTCATGGATGAAACAGCCTGTGATGGGGTGTACAAACCCCACACTGAACCTGAAGGAGATAAAGGATAATACTGGGCCCAGCTAGCCCTGCACCTCCAGACCTGCAGAGGAAGCTCAAAAGGGAGCAAAATTCAGCTCCGAAGAGGGAGGTAAATAGACTTACCCTGAGGGCTTCAGAACAAGGGTGCCAAAGAAGCCTCCTTGTGAGGAAGAAGACTGCCTGCTTTAGCCCAATTGGTGCTGAAGGTTTAGTTGTCTTTTCTTTTCCTAACTTATGTTGGACTTGAAGACATGGGGAAGAGGGTAGGAAGTGACCGAGGGAGGTAACTCTGAGGAAACTCCAAGGTACCAGACACTGTTGACTGTCAGAGCCTGGTGGAGAAGGATGGCCCTGGCTCCCCTACCAGTTGCCCTTGTTGCAAGAGGGGCATAAGCGTCATTCCCACCCCACTCCTTCTCTAGTAAGGAGAGGGCAAGGTTGTTGAAACCCTTAAGGTGGAGCTAGGTCACATTCAAGGGTTAGGAACTAGACTGAAAGCCCTTCCCACAGGGAAACGAGATTAGAAACTGGATGTGCTACACACTAGGCCTCCTGGCCTCCAAGGACTCTGTTACACAGCCCTACCAAACTTATACGGTAAAACATTATGCCACACAAAACCAAATTTCAAACATAATGGAGAGCTAGAAGCTCCTGTGAAACACATGATGATCTTTTTGTTTATCAAGCTATGACCCATCAGAATCATATCTCTGTTTGTAATTAGCAACTACACTATTGTCACAGCAGGTTGCTTTTGTCAATCACTGTATACTTTTAATGTTAGTATAAGTAATGAATGAACTGGATGTTAATTTTATTTTTCTGTACAAGATGCTACTTGTAAGATTGATTTAAAGACCTCTTTTTCTTCTAAATGATGTGAAGCAGAAGTGCCTTAGAGATATAATGCAATCAGTTTTATAATTGACAACCATGATTACATTTTTGCAATAAAATATATGCCAGCACCTCAGCAAACTATGCCTAATGCTGTTTGAATCCGGCATTAATGAAGAAATTGAAAAATAAACAATAGTGGCATCTTAAGTACAAAAATCATCAAGGCATATTTGAGACTAATGTGATTAAGTACAACATGATGTGTAAACAAAGATTGTTTCTTTGGTTCAACATTTCTAATTTTTAGACAGCTTACAGTATTGCACAAGTTGTTTTATACTATATTGCTAAAGTAGTTTAGAAATATGGCATTCCCAGTACTATTTTCTAAGATGAATAATATGTATATTCTTGGGATTATAGTCTATTAGTATGAGCAAATGAATTTTTCAAACTTGTTTGCTTAACATTAGATAAACATGAGTTTGCAATATTTCTAAGCCATTTGTACATTTTGAAATAAGACGTTGCAATTAAATGAATGCCTGCAGAATCAGAACATGTTCTGGAGTGTTGATGTATGGTTCCGCTTTGTGCAAAATGTTAGAAAAAACTTGCAATACACCATACGATTATAAGGGCAGACATGATCTCTATGGTTTGGTGAATTACGAGACGCTCAGATGATTTAATGACTGAGCTTCAATGTCCTCTTTTGCTCCTCATGAATGCAGACTGTAACTGTCAGACGGTGCAAAAATTACTGACATACCTTTTTAAAAATTGCTGAGACACAGATAATATGTTTGCCCTCCAAAATACCCCCTCTAGACAACAGCATTGTATTTTGGAAACATTCACTTCAAATAGATTTCAAGGACTAGATTCTGAGGTGCACTAGAGCTACCCTCCCTCCGTTGAGCACACATGAGGTGGAAGGGCATTATTCCACTTTCTCACCTCCCAATACTGGAAGAATTTGTTAGTCTCTAAGGTGCCACGAGTACTCCTGTTCTTTTTATGAGAATGACTAACTTCTAACTCGTGCAGGACATGGAGACTCAGGATCCAGTTCTCTGCTCCAATGACTCAAGAGAGACAAGGTGGGTGAGGTAAAATCTTCAATTGAACCCACTTCTGTTGGTGAAAGAGAAGTTTTGAGCTACACAGAGCTCTTCTTCAAGTCTGCAGGGCCAGAATTAGGAGCAGGCGACTGCCTGGGGTGCCGGACTTAGGGGGCTGTTTTTGTTGTAGGCGACAAAAGGGAAATAGAATGTTTGAAGTAAAATGGTTCAGGTATTCCGTATATGGATTCATTTTTCACTAATCTCCTAGTACGTTCTGGACCTTTGTAGAATCTCATGTAACCTTCCAGACTTTCTGAGAACTACGTTTTCCTTGAACCTGCTAGAATGTTGTCAGCCATCCCCGCACGGGTATATAAGCAGTGGGGCATTGCCAGTCAGTCAGTGCAATATAAGAACAAACTGAAGTGAAGTGAGATCCCAGATGTGAACCTTGTTTTATTCTGTAATTAGGAAAGCATGCTTGTGTTTTAAGACTTGAAGAGTGTAAATAGCGACTCATAAAAGGACATATTTAATGAAGTGCAAGAGATATCTTTTGAACCCCATCTATGCAACAATATAAAAGAAATACTGTTACTTCTTTTGCCATGTTTAACACATAATGTTTGATGACATGCAAATCATGCATCAAAGTAATGAAATGGGCTATAAATGCAATAAAAAATAATGTATTCAAAAGTTTAACAAATGGAGGGGGGATGCCGAAGACGTTCCCTGCCTGGGGCACCATTTGGTCTAAGGCTAGCCTTGCAGATCTGGATAGTTCTTCACTCACCTCATCTCTCTAATATCCTGGGACCAACACCGTTACAACACTGCAAATGCTAAGTGTTTAGTCACAGTGGAACAAATTCAGCAGAATAGACTGAGGAAGCCCCATATCAGAATATCCCATAGCTCACTGGTTACAGCACTCACCTGAAGGGTGGCAGGTCCCTGTTCAAATCCTTCTTCTCATCAGGTGCAGGGGAGACCTGAACTGGAGGTCTCCCACTTCCCAAATGAATATCCTAACCACTGGGCTAAAATGTATGAAGGAGGTCCTCAACCCCCAGCTGTTTTGTGTGAACTTGCCTGAGGGACCCGATTCGATAGGCAGCCTGGGAGCATGCCTACTGGATTTGGCCCCACACACAAGTTAAGCAGGTGAACACTATCTTCCCCTGGTTTGGGAATTTCTGTGGGGTTTAGGTGGGAGATTAGGCATCTGGGTGCCTACAGTAAGGTAGCAGTGCGCATGCTCAGAGGCAGAAACAGACATGTAAGAACCTTTTTACTGCAAAAATGTAGGCACTGAGTTTAGAAGACTACAGGGTTCAGGAGAGTTTTGTGAATTGCTGTGCAGCCTAAAATTGGGATGTAAGTACATAAATCTGGAGTTTACGTGCCTACATACTTCTATGAATTTAGGCTTCAGTTGCTAGAAGTGGCTTATGCTTTGTTGTGTCTGGTTAACCTGTCATGTAAGATCTCACGCTGATGCAGGGTTAATTAAAAAACTCCAGCTTTATTGTGGCTGCTTACAACATGGCTTTTTCAGCCTCATGGCTTCTCACACAGTTCTCCAGGAGCTCTTGCTTCCAAAGAGTTCGCCCCAGGAAACAGTATGCTGCCAGAAAGTGTCTGCTAACACTTTCATATTGTCACATCCTTTCTTTTTTAAAACAATAAAACACGCCAGAAATGACTGATAATCTAATATTCCTTTCAGAGGCTGACTATTCTTGCAGTTACTGCGTTAATCAGTTTGTCTAGCTATAAAATCGTAACAACTTGGAAGTCCATCACCCTCAGGTGAGCAGATCTCTTAACAATCCACCCGCTGCTAAAATGGTGTGGTTCATTGTCACCTCCCTGATGTCGTCTTCCTCCCATCTGGTCAGCCACAGTCTCTTGGCTTGAAGTTGCGGGAGTGTCCCTCAAAACATCTTCTTCCTCCTGTCTGTCCTCTGGTACCAGACTACCTCAAAGGGGGTTCCAAAGAGGATGGATCTAGACTGTTCTCAGTGGTACCAGATGACAGAACAAGGAGTAATGGTCTCAAGTTGCAGTGGGGGAGGTTTAGGTTGGATATTAGGAAAAACTTTTTCACTAGGAGGGTGGTGACACACTGTAATGGGTTACCTAGGGAGGTGATGGAATCTCCTTCCTTAGAGGTTTTTAAGGTCAGGCTTGACAAAGCCCTGGCTGGGATGATTTAGTTGGGGGTTGGTCCTGCTTTGAGCAGGGGGTTGGATTAGATGACCTCCTGAGGTCCCTTCCAACCCTGATATTCTATGATTCTATGCCCTTGACATTGTCCACGTCCAACACTCTGGCTTGGGATTCTCCTGCTGTAGAACCCTAACACATGTTGTCTGTCCTGTTCTTAGGCACCACAGGAAAATACAAGAAACCTCTAAGGTTTTGCCTCATTGTCTGTCATTTATCCATTTGCACTTGATATGATCTTTGGTTTCTTGGTTGTACCACTATCACTTTGTGCCAGACCTTATCTTGTTTTGTTAATGGTTGTATATGCACTTTGTCACCTAGCTCCAGATCTGTCAGATCTCTCACCTCTGATGTTTTTGCTTTTTTCAACAGTTTCTTAGGTTTTTGTCTTTGGTGTTTTTGTCTGTTTGTTTACTGCTGATTCCACTTTGCAGTTGCTTTGAGGATACCCCAGTGAAGATGTTATGTGATCAAAATCTCAGTCCTTACTGAACTTCTGGAACTCGCCTGAAACAAACTGTGGTCCGTTATCTGAACATGTGATATCCAGTATTCCATTGCCAAAGGGTCTTTTTTGGTTGACGGTCTTCCCAGGATCTGCATAGATCACACTTTTTCATGAACGTCCTTAATTGCTCATTCGTTCCTTGCCATTATATAGTCTCTCTGGCTTGTCTTAAGCAACCTTCAGTTCCCAGATGTAATGAATGAACTTTGTGAATAATCTCATTCCAGCTTGGGATATAACTGCTCTCTCCCCAAAATATAATGCTATTCTGTGCGCACAACTCATCTCTTATCTGAAAGAATGGTGTTCTCACTCTGGCCTTGGCTACACTTGCAGATGTACAGCGCTGTGAGTTAAACCTGACTTCGTACAGCTGAGTAGGGAAAGCGCTGCAGTCTGTCCACCCTGACAGCTGCCCAGCGCACTGTCGTGACCACATTTGCGGCAATTGCAGCGCTGTTGGGAGCGGTGCATTATGGGCAGCTATCCCACAGAGCACCTCTTCCCATTCTGGCGCCGTGGGTTGCGGGAAGGGGGTGTGGGTGCAGGGGATTCTGGGTCCTGTCCCAATGCCCCGTGATGCATCGCTTCGCATCCCAGAAATCCCTTTGTTTCCGTCCACCTTTGGCGCCATCTTTCAGCGGTTTCTGTGCAGCGCGATCTGTCTGCGGGAAATGGAGTCCGAACTGCTGAGGCGTATGCTGACGAGTCTCGCCAGCACGTCACCTTTGGCTGTCGAACTATTCCTTAAGATCCAAAGTGACAGTGAGAGTGAGGGTGAGGAGTCCGACGATGCTATCAAGCCGTGTAATGCGTACGACACGAAATTGCTTGTGGCATTCACGGACATGCTCAGCACCGTGGAACACCGCTTTTGGGCTCGGGAAACAAGTACCGAGTTGTGGGATCACATCGTCATGGAAGTCTGGGATGACGAGCAGTGGCTGCAGAACTTTCGGATGAGAAAAGCCACTTTCATGGGACTGTGTGAGGAGCTCGCCCCCACCCTGCAGCGCAAGGACATGAGATTGAGAGCTGCCCTGCCAGTGGAGAAGCGGGTGGCTATTGCAATCTGGAAGCTGGCAACTCCAGACAGCTACCGGTCGGTCGCAAACCAGTTTGGAGTGGGAAAGTCGACCGTTGTAATCGTGTTGATGCAAGTTTGCAAGGCCATTAATCGCATCCTACTCAGAAGAACCATGACTCTGGGTAACGTGCAGGAAATAGTGGATGACTTTGCACAAATGGGGTTCCCTAACTGTGGAGGGGCGATAGATGGGACGCACATTCCTATTCTGGCACCACCCCACCTAGGATCCGAGTACATTAATTGGAAGGGGTATTTCTCTATGGTTCTCCAGGCGCTTGTGGCTCACCGTGGGTGTTTCATTGACATTAACACAGGCTGGCCTGGAAAGGTGCATGACGCATGCATCTTTTGGAACAGTTGGCTGTTCAGGAAGATGCAGGCCAGGACTTTTTTCCCAGAGCGGAAGATCACGGTAGGGGAAGTTGAAATGCCCATTGTGATCCTTGGAGATCTGGCTTACCCGTTAATGCCATGGCTCATAAAACCCTACACAGGGAGCCTTAACAGCGGCAAGGAACAGTTCAACTACAGGCTGAGCTGGTGCCGAATGACTGTGGAGTGTGCCTTTGGCCGTTTAAAGGGCCGCTGGCGATCTCTGTATGGGAAGCTGGACTTGGCTGAAAACAGCATCCCTGCGGTTATATCCGTGTGCTGTGCCCTCCATAATATTTGTGAAGGGAAGGGTGAAAGCTTCACTCAGGAATGGACCTCCGAGGTTCAACACCTGGAGGCTGAATTTGCACAGCCAGAGAGCAGGGCTATTACAGGGGCCCAGCGCGGGGCTGCAAGGATTAGGGATGCCTTGAGGGAGCAATTTGAGGCTGAAAACCAGCAGTGATATCTGGTGCCCTGCATGGGAGTGAAGTGCAGTAGTTCCAATCTTTAGGAATCAGTGTCTGCTTAGCAGACAAGCAGATTTGCAGTGCCCGTGTAGTTCCTGGGCTAAGGAGTCTTTTACTTCATGCAATAATAAAGAATGTTTTCAAAGCCCAAGAATCCATTTATTGAAAAGAAAAAAAATTTATTTATTGAAAAGAAACAAGAGGGTGGAGTGGGGAACAGTACAATCACAGATTCGCGTATGTCCTGTCTGGTGTGCTGTGCAGTGAGTGCTGCACTTCAGGACAGCTATACTGCATGGTGATGGGGGTTGAGTGCAGAGGGTAAGGGTCGTGTTTTTCAGGTCTGGGTGGTGAAGACACTGGTGTTGGAGGCAGCGGGTGGCGTGAAGAACACGGAAGTTGGGGAAAGTGGGTTGGAGGTGACAGTGGGGCACAACGGAAAGAGTTTTGGGACAAGGGCAGGGGGGGGGTGGCGTTTGCATTTGCGGTACTGCTCCTCTTCTGCATGGCTACCAGCTCCTGGATAGTGTCTGCTTGGTGCTCCAGGATGCTTATGAGCCTATCAGTACTTTGCTGCCAGTGCGCGGTGCTTTGCCGCCGGTGCACTGCGTTTTCCTAGCGGATCCTGCTTTCTCTCTCCCTCCAGTCCTGTGCTTTCTCATTCTCTTCAATAGATTGCCGCATCACTTCTTGCAGCATGTCTTCTTTGCTTTTTCACGGTCTCTTCCTGAGTCTTTGCAGTCTCTGAGCAGGCGATAAGAGGGACGGCTGAGGTCTCAAGGTTGATGCAGCTATATAGGCAAAATGCAACATTTAACAGAGGCAGCACTGTTTATACCAGACAGAGTAATGATTCCCCCCGCACTTAAGGAGTAGAAAACACACAGGGTCTACACAATAGCATAATTTTCCCATCCGAAACAGAGCACACATATTCCACGGGAGCCTCAAAATGGTGAGTAAGGGGGACTGATTATTTCAGAGCTGCACTGTCCTCTGGGTTTCTGTGCCTTGGGGAGAGCCAACAGCTTCAGGGGGCACCTACACTGAACACTGTTCCAACGTTTTCCATAGGAGATCGTCCTGGACGATATCTCGCTGCTGAGGGTGACCTAGGAAGCAAGGGAGGGTCTTCTACTGCAATGCGGCTTCTGCCCTGGCCCATATGCAGCTTGCCTGTGTGCAGCAATGGTCCCCCACCCCTCGCGGCACAGTGGCGCAGACATGTTAGCCTGGCTGGGACAAGGACCACGGTGGCTCTCCCGATAAACCTGCGCAAACGCATTGCACACGTTCTGGATGAGACATTTGAGGAGATTACCGAGATGTGATAAACCACATCAATGCACTATTCCACATCTAGGCATGCATGCCTAACCCTCCTCTCCCAAAGAGCCCGCACCAAAAAAATTCCTTTCCGGAAAAAAAAACTGCTTACCGGGAACCTGCTCTTCTGTTTGTCCTCCAGCAAGTACCGGTCACTGCGACTGGCTACCTTCCACCTGGCTCGAGAAGAGCTCCTGGCTGCATGGCTCCAGGGATTCCAGGGTGTCTCCATCTGGCCCACCACCATCACGCCCGTTTTCCTCCTCCTCTTCCTCCTCCCCTCTCCACACCTGCTCTGAAGTGTCCATGGTGGTGCTCGGAGTGGAAGTGGAGTTAACCCCAAGTATCACATCCAGCTCTTTGTAAAATCGGCGGGTCATGGGGGGAGCACCCAAGTGGCCGTTTGCGTTGTGGGCTTTGCGGTAGGCACTCCGCAGCTCCTTCACTTTAATCCTGCACTGCAGGGTGTCCCGGTCATGGCCCCTTTCCATCATGTCCTTTGATACCTTCCCGAAGGTATCGTAAATTGCTACGGCTGGAGCGCAGCTGGGACTGTACAGCTTCCTCCCCCCAAACACTGATGAGGCATGGTCACCTGGAAAGATTCGCTGATAACACTCCACACCACGCCGGGCTGAGCAAACAGGAAGGGGATTTTTAAAATTCCCAGGGAATGTAAAGGGTCGGTCACATGGTTGGTTACCTGAGGCCAGGGCAGGAGAGTTTGAACTGATGATGAGAGTGGCTAGAACAGGCATTGTGGGATACTGCCGAATAATTCTGGAGGCCATTCACAGCACATTGGGCGGCCAGACTGGTGGCAGCGCTGCACTCGCTATTCCTCTCGGAGAGGTGGACTACATGCAGTGCTGCAACCACGGAGATACAGCGCTGCAAATGCCTTGCCAGTGTGGACGGGGAGTGAGTTACAGTGCTGGGGGCAGCTTTACAGCGCTGCAACTCGCAAGTGTAGCCAAGGCCTTTAAGTACTTGGTCTCTTGTTGCTGGCAATCCTTGTAGGATCATGAGTGGAGGATCATATCTGCAGCATTCTGTCTGGCTCTGTATCTCTCTCAGCCTTTCTTCTGAAATAGGTAAATACTGTATCATCTTTATTGCCTCCATCTCAGCGTCTATGGATCCCTCCTTGCTGGGTTCAGACAGGTATGCACAGTTCAAGATGTCCACTGACACCAAATCTGTGGCTGGGCAGTACTTGATCTGTATGTGGATGATGCAACTGCAGAGGTACATCTGATGTAAGGACTTTAGTGCACTGATTAATGGCTTTCTCCAAATGGTTTAGAGAGGTTTATGGTCAGATTGTATGTCCATGGTGCAAACATAAGCGTATTGGTGAAATTCTCCATTCCAAAGGGTATTGCTAATAACTCTTTTTCAATTTGAGCATAGCCCTTCTCTGTCACGGACAGTGCTCTGCTTATGAAAGCAACGGGTTGTCCCCCTTGCAGCTTGGTAGCCCTGAGACCAATCTTGGATGGATCACATTTCAGAATCAGGGGGCTCCTTTGCATAGTGATATTTCAAAATAGGAGCCTTCCCAATCATCTCTTTTACTTTCTGGGCTGCTTGTTCTTGTTGGTTCTTCCACTCCTACAAGGTGTTGTCAAGTAACTGGATTCCTCAGTCAGTTTGTTGTGCTGGAATCCATTTTTTACAAGGCATACGGTAAAAAGTCTGGCTTTACACAGATCTGGTAATAAGTCCTCAATTGTAGGCAGAGGGAAATGGTTCAGTGTCAAAGTTTTTTTTAAAGGCTTTGGGTCTCAGTCTTGTGGTAGCAAGAAAGCCATCAAGAAAACTACTTATCCAGTCTGTGTTTTTGATACAAGCTATATTATTCCATGATTCCATTGGCTCTGAAGTTCATCTTTCAGTGGCTGTAGTAATGCAGTAGGTACTTTTCTTCTTGGCAATTTGACTGACTTCATGCTACCATCTAGTCATCCATCTTCCTGAAACACATCTCTATTTCTTCTGTATCATCTCCTGGTCCCAGGTAATACCATCCATGGTATCTTCAGTCAGCCCGCTATCCACTTTCATTATGTTTGGGAACTGTACTTTTATCAGGTTCATGGCTTGGGTGGCCTTGCTGCCCAGAAGTGGTACTGCTGTCTCATCATCTATGGCCACAAAGTCCAGTCTGTATTTCCTTTTGTTCTTTGGATTTCTTAATTCAATTTATACGTTTCCCCATGGGCTTCAAAGTAGTCTGATTGTACCCTGTTAACAGCCGGTTAGTCTCTTCCATCCATATATCTGGGTTCAACAGACTGATCGGGATAATGTTACAACTTGCACCACAATCCAGTATCACTTTCTTTCCAAGTAACAAGGCTGCATACAACTGTTTTTGGTGCTTAGTAGGGTCTTCTTGCACTGTGTTTAACAGCTGTCCGGTCACCCACCTGACTGTCCTCATACTCAGTTACTCTCCTCAGTTACTGAGTGTACTTTGGATTTGTTTTTCTCCTCTCTAGACAAACACTGGACTTCAACATGATTAAATTTGTCACAGATTTGGCATTTTTTCCCATAAGCCAGACACTTTTCTGGTCTTACATGTTTTCTCCCACAGTATTTGCATGTGTCTGCACCATTGTCAGCTACTGGTGTTATATCTGGTTTTGATTTCATATTCTTATGTACTGCCTGGACAGTTTCGTCCGATTGCCCTTCCAGGGTTCTAAACATCTCTCTGGAGAGCTCTGTCGCCTTGAATATCTTCAAGCTTTCCCCAAAGCTAAATCAGCTTTCCTCAGCAACCACTCTTGTACTTGCCAGGCTTGTATCCCACACACTATCCAATCGATTGGAAATGGATCTTTAAGATTTCCAAAAGTCCAACTGGCAGCTAGCACTTTTAAATTGGTGCTGTACACATCTACACCCTCCTCAGCTGCTTGATCCTGACTAAAGAAATTACATCTTTCCACCATTTTCATTCTTCTGGTGACTATCACTATTGCTTCTAAGTTGTGTAGAGCATGGGGAATTTCAGTGAACAGAGGTCTCAGGGGGTGGGGACATGGGCCAGGGGCTGCTCTCGGTGGGCCCCTTGCACCGCAGGCAGGTCGGGGGTCCACCATGGCTCTCCACAACTGCCTGCACAGCTCTTACCATGGCTGGGCTGCGGCTCCAAGGCCCTGGAGATGGGTCGGGGAGAGCCACACAGCCAGCAGTGGGGAGCCTGGGTCCCTCCATCTGTCTTGGGCGGGGAGCCCAGGGGGGGCAGGGACACAGGCAGGGCGGTTGCTTTCAGGCCCCACCCACCCTGGGCAGGGTGGTAAGCAGGGGGGTAGTGTGGAAGGCTACAACATCCTTGCTTTCATATTGTTACAGGAATAGATGTAGGGAGTGAATAGGTTCATACAGGAGATCCTAAGGCAAGGGAAGGAACCAAGTGTATAGATTATCTGTGCAGCAGGTAATGGAGGCTGGGGGAGGTTAAGCCTCCCCAAACCTCCACCAATGCTCCCTGCCACAGCCAGGCCATGAAAACACTCCTCTGGGCGGCCCAGGCTCAGCCATGGCCATCTGACCAGCGCTTGAGGCTCCTCTGGACTGCTCCAGGTGCTGGCTTGGGGCTGCTCCAGGTGCCAGCCAGGATTTGGAGCTGTGCCGGTGGGCCGGCTGGCGAGAGAGGAGTGGGGGTGGAAGAGGCCAGGCCTGGGCAGAAGAGGCGAGGCAGGGGGCTAGCCTCCCCAAACGGGGGAATGCATGCACCACCCATGGGTGGCTCACAGTGGATGACATGCAGAACCTAATCCTGCTGGAAGGAGAAGGGATAAGGGAGACTTGCCTTGGCTCCCAGGCAGATTACCCATCAAACATAGGTCCACTGGGAATAGATAGGCTCCTACAGAAAACCTGTGAGGGGATATGTATGTGTGTGTGTGCCGGGGGCGGGGGTGAACCTGACTGATATGTTGAACTTGTGTTAAATAGTTTTATTTTAAAGAAATAAAAAATCCTATGGCAGATTTTAGATTGTAAGCCCTTTGGGGGCAGCAACTATGTGTTTAGCTTTACTGTAAAGTGCCTACTACATGTCTTGGGGATGTAAAAGAAATGAGCCAATTTATAATATTTCTACAGTATCCTTTTTGGACTTTTATAACATTATTTAAAAAAATAATTCTTTCAACCTGTGGAAGGAAAGAAGGTCCATGAATGTGTGCAACATGCATCACAATATTAAGCATTGTTAGGTTTCTCAGCAGATATTTGATAACAGTTATTTGAACTTTACAAGATCTTGCATTCTGATTTCCTCAACTCTGCATGTACTGTTACCTGTATTACCAGGATAACTACAGGAACAAATCAGGTACACAGGGGAGGCAACACGACCCAGGGGGTAGTGCACTGGACAGGAAGTCAGGAGATCTGGATTCTAATCCTGGCTCTGCTACAGAACTGATACGTGATTTTAGTCAAATCACTTTACTGCTCTCTGCCTGTTTGCTATGCCACATTTTCTCACACTTCTTATCACACTGTCTGTACTCGGCTAGCTTGATTATCACTTCAAAAGTTTTTTTTCTCTTAATTAATTGGCCTCTCAGAGTTGGTAAGACAACTCCCACCTGTTTATGCTCTCTGTATGTGTGTATATATATATCCTCATTATATGTTCCATTCTATATGCATCCGAAGAAGTGGGCTGTAGTCCACGAAAGCTTATGCTCTAATAAATTTGTTAGTCTCTAAGGTGCCACAAGTACTCCTGTTCTTCATTTTCTCTGTTGCCATTTTAGATTGTAAGCAATTCATGCAAGGACTATTTCCTACTATGTATATGTAGTGGAGGTATCTAGATGCTATCATAATATGAATAATAATAACCATATGTTTTGCATATGTAATTTCATGCAGGCATTTTAGAAATACACTCCTCAAAATATAAACATTTATTTTGTTGGCATTTTAATGGCGATTTATTAATTGATGCAAATTTAGGCCCTAACCCAGCAAAGCCTGTGTTTAATATTAAAGTCACTCACATGCTTACTGTATGTGCTAAAGTGTTTTGCTGGATTGGAACCACCTTAGTGTATCTGAATGGTCCCAAACTGAAAGTCCTGGCAAAAGAAGATCTCTCTTTATCCACAGATATTGCATTGGTAGTAGCGCTATAAGTTGTTGCTGCGCGCCTTCCCCATCCTGCCAATGTGCATCCACACTAACCTAGGGGGATTCCCGCTGGGACTGAGATGGAAATTGAACTAATCTGACTCATCTATTCTCTAGTATTTCTGTTAAGGCTGCCAGCTGTGGTGTTAAATGTAGTGGTTGTTTCAGTGACACAGACCTTTCCTCTGGGAGCTGGACTGAGGATACAAATTCACTCCCCATAGGCCAAACAACCAACCAGTGCTAACAGCCTTAACTGCGTACAATTCACACTGAACAAGTCACAGAATTCCTCATGAATATTTTCGCTATTTTGTTTTGTGTGAGTTTTGCACCTTCAAAATTCACCTCTTTTGCAAATTTGATGAAATTGTTATTTTCACATCAAAAACCCATGTGAAAAGTTATCTATTGCATGTTCTGACGTGAAAGCTGTTTTTGTTCAGAGAATGGAGCCATTTTCACTAAAAATGGACTTCATTTAAAAAAAATTAAATTTAGACAGTTTTTGAAGTCATAATAGTCTTTAATTCTGGGTATCAGAGGGGTAGCCGTGTTAGTCTAGATCTATAAAAAGCAACAGAGTCCTGTGGCACCTTTAAGACTAACAGATGTATTGGAGCATAAGCTTGCATCCAACGAAGTGGGCATTCACCCATGAAAGCTTATGTTCCAATACATCTGTTAGTCTCACTACGGGGGGGAGGGAGGGGAGAAGAGGTTGATTTAAGATACGCAAATTCAGCTACGCGAATAGCGTAGCTGAATTCGACGTATCCAAGCCGACTTACCCCGCTGTGAGGATGGTGGCCAATCGACCTCCGTGGCTCCCCCATCAACGGCGCTTACTCCTACCTGCGCTGGTGGAGTACAAGCGTCGATTCGGGGATTGATTGTCGCGTCCCGACGAGACACGATAATTTGATCCCCGAGAGATCGATTTCTACCCACCGATTCAGGCGGGTAGTGAAGACATAGCCTTAAAGCTGCCACAGGACTCTCTGTTGCTTTAATTCTGAGTAATTTCATGGAGTGTTTCAAAAGTGTTTCAGTCATTACTGGTCCTGCCTGGATTTGAACAGATGACCTAAGCTCAAAATCTTTAGATCTTATTACAAATACTCTGAATCATCCAGTTCCCTTTCAAAATGTTTTTGTGTACTCATTAGAAACTGCTTAGATGCAACCTTCTGAGTTGATGCTCTTTAGAGTCTCCTGGGTAGAAAGGGTATTTGCTAGCTACTGCCACAACACTCCCAGTCTTCTGAGGTCCTCAGCTCAACTAGCACCAAGTAATGCTTTTTAAAACCAAGTTAGGATAGAGAAATAATTATCAACAATTCTAATTCTTCCAGAGATACTATGTGTTCTAACCTCAGAGGTTGGGTTTTTAAGGAACTATTTAAAACTGAACATTTGAGAGAGGGTTTCTTTCTGGGTATACATGATGATCAAACAGTAAGTTGGAAACTTTCTGCGTCATTTAGTAGCAGATCATAAAATTGCAAAACATGTGTCCTCAGATACTTCAAAATGTCCAGATGGAAGAGATAGNTAATGGGGCCAAGATTTCACCCTGTTGCCCTTAACTCACCCTGTTTGTCTTACTGACGTCAGTGCAGAGATGACCTGTGCCTGCTGACAGTGTGCCTTCACTCTGCTTGCTTAGAAATCAGACTCGGTGCAGAGATGACCTGTGCTCTAGCACTCTTCCAAAAAAGAGTAGAGGTGTTAATGTGTACAATATGGATTTATGGTACTGGACAGTTTGCTGGCTGCACTGACAGAAGGGAAAATATGATTAGATGAATGGGCTTGCCCCCTTTTTTTTCAAAATGTACACTTGATTATGCAGCCTTTGATTTCACTTCTGGAAGAGGTTCTGTCTTTTTACTAGTATTCGTATAATCTGTGCGATTTCCCTTCACTGCATTTTGTGTATTTTCATTCTTCTTCATCATTCTCTGAAATTTGTTTTGACATCACAGTCTGTACAGAAACAGAGCAGATACAAAGTTTAGTGGAAGGAGAGTTTTCTCAGCTTTACTCAAGAATGTTATGTGCTTTTTGACTGGTATGGAAGATCTCTACCTCAAATCCCCCTCCTCTCTTTTGAGAAGTCTGGTTATACTTTTGCCTGACACAATCTAGTGAGGGGCAGTTAGTTCTGTGTCTTCAGCCTGGTTAAGATTTCAGTACTTTTATTTTGTGCCTTTTTCTAGTTGATACTTCAGGTATCCATTGAGCTTCTGTGAATGATCAAATCTTTTAAATACTTTAGTTGAACATTATCTTATTGCTCTCTCCAGCAGGCTCCTTTCTATTGATGGTTTTACTCCTATCGGGGCATTTTATGTATAAAATGGAAGAGCGCAACTGCACCACTATAATTATAGTTCCAGCTGAGCAGCTGTTTCTATCATACACCCAAACATTCAGGGACCTATAAAAATTTGGCTGAAAAATTATGTACTTCAAGCTAAAATTTGGCACATGAGGCTCCATATTCAGAGTGAATGTTTTTGGATTTTTTTGTTTTGTTTTTTAAACAACATGTTTAAAAAAAATATCTATTTGGCCATTATGTAATTATAACTATCAATTTCAATAAACATTAAAGGAGAAGCAGGGATGTTTATTTTCAAAGAAGATGACATTTATCCTGTAACTATGTTTTATTCCAATTAGACCAAATATTTAATGATGTAAATGTAATCATTTTGTGGGATGGAGAGTGGTCCAAACACGGGCAATTGCTCATTCTACTGTAATTGAAACACTATTCTGATGAATTGGGAGAATAGATTTGTTCCATGAGTCAACTAATTAAAAAGTATTTTATGCATAAAAGTGCAGTTTATATTATAGACATTAATATATGCACAGGTTTCTGATTGGATGAAATCTTGTTAATACTTTTCAGTATACCAGATTCCATCATCAGTCCAACTGATTGACCAATAGGAATTTTATTCTAGTAATATTGTTGCTACAATTTTTAAAAGCCTTTCAAAGACAAAGAAATCCTTCCTTCACCATATTATATGGGAGGCTTAAGTGATGAAGTTAAAATATACAGAAGCATCACTGTAGAGCATATGTGACATCAACGTTCTCCTATGTAGAAAGTACGTAGTAGTAGCTTCAGTAGAAAGGCAAACCAGAAACATGGGTTTTTCTCTTTTTTCCCCTTCCTTCCCAGTCCCTCCACCCCATACATCCAAGAGAGGGAGATAGTGAATGACTTCATGTCAATAGTTTTGTGAAAAGCCAGATATTCCTGGAGTAGGTCAGCTAGCAATTCATTCTGTGGGGGCTCCAAGCCTTGACTGCCACAGATGAGCTACAGAATCCACTATACTCAGCTGCAGATTCAGAATTCCTTTCCCCTTGGTTCAGAATTGCTATAGATTTTTTTAGAAGTGCTTAGTCTACTTAAATAAATGTAGAAGGATTAAAGTGGCAACAGCTATTTTAGTTTGCTTGACAAATGCTGCCCTATTATTAAGTTAATGTGCAGCTCTTGTCTGTTTAGTTTTGCATATATTTTATGCACACAATTTATTTCAGGGATTGTTATTCATCACAGGAAAGCTTCAAGACTGAAAAACACTCTAAATGGCAAATACTATACCGAACAGCAAAAGCTTGGTTTTTAAAACAGTTAGACATGCAAACGTGCACCTAATTTGTGCATGCAAATTATTACAACTGTACATGCAATTGCATGTACAAATGGCCAGAACTGTCCATTTGCATGTTCAATTACCTTCTTTACAATAACCCTGCATGCAAAATGGTTGCACAACTATGTACATAATCATTTAAAAAAACTAAGGTTCTAATCGGAAACTATTACGATCACAGGTTAAATTAATCCATAGTGTAAAATCAATGTAGTAACGCCAGAAATGAACTTGTCTTCTGGTGTTATTCTTTTTAGAAAGAAAAAAGGAAGAAGTAACTCACCAACACTTCAGTAATACTTTAAAAATGGAACATTGCTGATTCTTCTATCTAAAAAAGAAAAGGATGTTACAATTTCCACGCGATGTTTTTATAGTAAAGATTTAATATCCAGGATGTAAAACAGGTCAAAAGGCTTTGTAGGATTTATACAGTCCCCTTTAAAATAAATTTCACTACCTCCTATGACTCCTTATTCCTAGGGTAACTACAGCCTGTATTGCATGATGTAATAATTTTCTTTACATTTCCTTTCCGTGACAGATTTATTTGTCTGTTAAAAAACAGCTTTGTTTTCACAAGACTGTTCTCCAGCACGTTCACATCACTGTCCAGCTTTGTCCCTGGATTTTACTTTATTCTTCCATTGCTCCAAAACTATCCCCCAATACAGTGCATTGCATTTTGCTCTGATGCACTAGTTTATTTTTATGTCTCTGGGAAAAAGCATTATGAACTCTGAAACCATGTGAAAGCTTGCTTCAGTTTTGATTTTAGTGCTACTGTCATTCACTTTACCATGAACATCGTCATATAGTGTGAACTCTGCTCATCTGCATAAAACATAAGAATTTGGGCTTTATGGGCATGATCTAAGGCCCATTGAAATCAATGGAAAGACCCACACTGAGTGCAGTGGGCTTTGGATCAGGCCCTATACAGGTGGAAGATATCTGGAATCCATCACTATTGCAGCCTACATGCTGGAGTAGTATCTGCAGATCTTCCATACTATTTGCATGGGTACTGGGGCCATCAGATCATTATAAATCCAGATCTAAGCCCCCTTCCCTTATGAATACCCTCAAGCTTATCTCCAGATAGCCTTTCATGCCAATGACGGAGATCTTTTATACAGCATGTATGTTGGGTAGATGGTGCACAACACTCCAACCCAGCTGCCCAGCGTCTTCCGGACTTAAATGGCATGGAAGGGCTTGCATTAGCCTTTCACTCCCAGATGAATATTATCCACAGAGCATTACCTCATACTTCAGCTGCCACTGAAGTCAGTGGCAAAACTCCGATTGATTTCAATAAAACTAGGCACATTGAATCTGCATCCATGAAGTCAATGCAAGATTTAATTCAGTGGAGCTGGATCAGACAACATCTAAAACTATCAGATGGGATTTTTTCCAACATATTGTAGATGTCAACAATATGGATTGTGTGTTTCCTTCTCTTTACTGTGTTTGTGTACACACTTGTGATGTTCCGTTGGGGGTATTCATTGTTTAGTTATATTTGTCTAACCTCTTTGAGGAAGACAGTTTAGTTATCAGGCTGCAAATGATCTAGGGGACTGGTAACAATTTCCTTGTAACTAGAAATTGACATTCTGTATTGATGCCTGCTTTGAGACTAGCAAGCTAAAAATGCACCTGCAATCAAAGAGGACGACTGTTAAAAAGTTCCCAATAGCATGGGATATTTTGCATTAAAACAACATAGTAGGAATTAAATCCTGAATACAACCTTTCCACTGTGCTATAAAACTACACCATCTCTATTCTATTCATTACATCTCTTTCTTTTGAGAAAATGTTTGTGTGTAAATGAGTGCATGGAAAAGGTGCAGGATTAACAGTCCCAGAGGTTAAAGACTTTGGCTCATCCACATCAAAGGTGCAGCAAGAGCATAGCAGTGAAAGTTGTGGAACTGTGTCTTACCAATGTGCCTCAACTCAAGCACTGGCTAAAATGGCAATTTGCCCCAGTTCCAGCAATCTAGAGCCAGCCACTGCTATAGCCTGCCGCACACTTCCTTGAAACTAGGGTAAATTCCACCAGTGCAAGCTGTGGCTTGCCTTCTCAACACATGTAGCAGCACCAGTTCAAACACCATCAGTGGCTGGCCAATGACTGCTAGAATCTGGGTGGTTTTCCAAGGCAGACAAGGCTACAGAACTGTACATTGCTATTTACATTTTTTTAAAAATAAAATAAAATAGCCATTGTGACAGACTTGTCAGGCTTTTTACAAAACTATAGTACATTTTGGACAAAGTATGCCTTGTGAGGTATCATTTGAAAACTCATAATCTGCTGAACATTATTGTCTTTGTATGTAAAGTTATAAGATTCTATTGCATAACATTGCTGTAACATGTTCCAGAGTTAGAAAGGCAGGCCCAAACCAGTTCTTCAGAGACAAAAGACATACTGACACCCTGGACAGGTATCAGCATAATCAAATGGAGAATCATGAAGTATCACCTGGCTAACTAGCCATTCTTTGGCAGGGAAAAGGGTGTGAGCAAAAACTTTACATGTTGACAATGAAACAGTGAGAGTTTCCATGTAAACAAACTGGCTGTTGCCTGGACCCCAGCTGGAGATAATCATCAAAGAAAAGAGAAGGGTAGAAGAATGAGAAACAGTGACCTCCAAACATACCTCTCTCTCCCTCCCTCCATCTCTACTCACAGCAGCCACAACACTTGAAAGACAAAGGAAGCATCATTGAACTGGGGGAGGGGTCCTGGCTGGGAGGCTTTTTAGATAGTTCAGACTGCTGTAAGCATAACGTGAGTTGAAACCTTTGCTTTGAATCCATTTAGCATGCAAAATTAGGTATTAATTTGGGTATTATCTTTTATTTTCTTTGTAACCAATTCTGACTTTGTACCTCATTACTGTAAGCACTTAAAATCTATCTTTCTGTAGTTAATAAACTTGTTTTATTGTTTTATCTAAACCAGTGTGTGTTTGAACTGAAGTGTTTGGGAACTTCCACTTGAGATAACAGGACTGGTGCATATCATTTTCCATTGATGAAATGACAGACTTTCTATGAGCTTGCATTGTCCAGAAAGAGAGATCGGGGCAGTACAAGACACACATTTCTGGGAAAGGTCTGGAACTGGAAACTTGCTTGTATTGGCCTGTATGTAATTCACAAGTGACTGACCAGCGCGTTCATGTAACTCAACTAGGAGTAGAGAGTCCTGTTCACCTTTAAGACTAACAGATGTATTGGAGCATAAGCTTTCGTGGGTGAATGTCCACTTCGTCGGATGCATGTGGGCATTCAGCCACGAAAGCTTATGCTCCAATACATCTGTTAGTCTTAAAGGTGCCACAGGACTCTCTGTTGCTTTTTACAGATCCAGACTAACACAGCTACCTCTCTGATACTCAACTAGGAATGATTTTGCATGCTAGAGGCTGTGTGTGAGCAGGATCAGGAGTGGTTGTTCTCATAGCACATAAGTGAAAAAGGCACTCCAGACTGGGGAATTGAGGGAATGCAGCTGTTTAACAGTCCAGATTGTCCAAAATTATGGAATTTTGTCAGTACTCAGATGAATCATGATCATGCTGCCACTGCACCTATTGGTGAACGGTTGAGCCCTGGAGTGCCTATGTTGGGTGTCTGTAAACAAAGAGATCTGATCATGGGCTGTTTTTTTGACAAGCACAGACATTTGATCATAACAGCATCACGTTTGCTTTTTAACAATTAAAATTAAAAACCCAACCCCCAAGCCCCTCATGATTTACTTACTGACTCTGGTTCAGCATCTCAAATATTTCTGCAAGTGACATTTCTGCACAGAAATTCAGCATCATCTAGTGCTAGAATGAACCAGTGATCTGGACACACACACACACACACACACACACACACACACACACACACACACACACACAAAGAATCTTGCTACATTGTCATGCTAGGAGAAGGAGAACTGCTTCCTTTAACACTTCCCCACTCCCCAGAAGTGTGGCAGAAGCCCACTTTGAATGGGGGTGGGGCAGAGGTACACAGTGAGACCTAAATATACTAAACACCATATTAAGCACGGGGAGTGGGGTGCGCTGGAGGGAGCGGGAGGAAGTCAGGGGTCGGGGTGCTCTGCATGGAGTGGTGAGGGGAGCTACTGAGACTCAGGAGGGTAGGGGGTCCCAGCAGTTAGCATGTCTCTTGCCAGTGCTAGGAGCCCCCAGCCCCAACCTGATCACCCCAATTCCTACCTGCTCCCCATCCCAATCCTGGGTGCTGTGTTGGCCACTCCAGCCCCCTGGGTCCCACTCTGGCCTTCGTCCCCAGCAGCTATGGGCCTTGCCTTGCCTGAGCACATGAAACAACTTACTTAAGAACAACATGCAGGGGCAGAAACATAGATCGGCCCCCACAATACTTCCATTGCAGGTGGACTACTGACCTGATCACCACCTCACCAAGAACGTCTATGATCCAACTCAGGGGAATGGCCAGTTCCTCCCTTGCTGTCTCATCACCCTTGTCGGCTGCCCTGAACTAGCCTGCTCTGCTTGAGCAGTGTTGGGCTCAATGGTAGCTCACTGCACTCCCTTTCTGTATGGGTCAGGTAAGTAATAGCAGAACGTGGCTGATGATCAATGCAGTGAGCACCCCTATTTACGGGAGTTCCTCAGTCTTACTCTGGCTCTTGCAATACTTCTAAGAGAAACCCCCAAAAAACCAGGCGGTGCACATTGCATCAAATGTAACATCTATTGGAAACGTATCTGCCAAAGAAGGGAGATACTATGTCTCAGATACTACGGTGATGGGCACTAGTGCACATCCATAACACAGATTAAATTAAAATAAGGTGACCACCATGGAGGACACGACATGGAAAATTACTGCCATATGTAAGACTGAATATTGAAACATTCTGGCTGTTGTCATTTGGAATTTCAGGACTCAGAGTCAAGATTACTTTGAGGGTGGTTTATTACAGCTCTCACTAGGTGCTTGCAGAGATGAGGAGATTCTCAGTAAGAAATCATTAGAGGATTGGGGATGTCTTTGTCAAGTCAGTCTAAACTGATAAATAGAGAACTTTCTTGGATGAAGTATATTTGGGAGGCAACTTTAGTAGATGAAGATGAATCATAAGAGAATGAGTTTTTTTAAGGAGACTTTATGTTGAAAATATTTTCTCAGAACTGCAAGGTCCTGTTTTAGTTTCCTGAGTGTGTTTGAAGACTTATAACATATAATTCAGAAAACACAGCTGTATGTCTGAAGAAAGGGATGTTTTAGTCATAAGCAGAGCAAATTATTTACTTAACACCTGGTGAAAAAGTCGTATTAGGTTTTTGAAAAGACAACTATCTGTGTTAATGGAAGCTTTAAAATGAAAAGGAATAAGGGCTTGATCCAATGCCCACTGAGGTGAACAGGAGTCTTTTCATTGATTTTAATGGATGTTAGCTTGAACCCTATGAGACACAGGACTGAGACTATGGTCTCAATATATTTTGGTATCCTAATATTTTTACTTGCAGTACTATGGCCCTGGCTGTATTCACAAGTATCTCACAGCCTTTTTACTACCTTTCTCCTGAAATATCTCTAGTTCTACCATATCAGTAAAAAGATATTCAGATGTTCTGAATAACACATGTCCAAGCTGGCTTCCTCGACCATGGGATGCTATTCCAGGAAGGACTGCTAGGCAGAGATGGCGTTCACCTATCGAGGAGGGGAAAGACCCTATTTGGACACAGACTAGTTAACCTAGTGAGGAGGGTTTTAAACTAGGTTTGACAGGGACAGGTGAGCAAAGCCCACAGGTAAGTGGGGAACATGGAGATCTGGGAGATGGGTCGGAAATAGGAGGGAGTGTGGGCCATAATGGCAGAGAGAAAGGAGGGTCAGGGCAAAACTGGGAGGCAAGATCAAATCAGTATCTTAGATGCCTATATACAAATGCGAGAAGTATGGGTAATAAGCAGGAAGAACTGGAAGTGCTAATAAATAAATACAACTATGCCATTGTTGGCATCACTGAAACTTGGTGGGATAATACACGATTGGAATGTTGGTGTGGATGGGTACAGTTTGCTCAGGAAGGATAAACAGGAAAAAGGGAGGAGGAGACGGAAGTGCTGAGAGTCTCTGGGCTAGGCTAAAAGGGGTAAAAAACAAGGGTGATGTCATTCTAGGAGTCTACTACAGCTAACCAGATGGAAGAGGTGGATGAGGCTTTTTTTAAACAACTAACAAAATCATCCAAAGCCCAAGATTTGGTGGTGATGGGGGACTTCAGCTACCCAGATATATGTTGGGAAAATAACACAGCGGGGCACAGACCATCCACTAAGTTCTTGGATTGCATTGCAGACAACTTTTTATTTCAGAAGGTTGAAAAAGCTTCTAGGGGGGAAGCTGTTCTAGACTTGATTTTAACAAATAGGGAGGAACTTGTTGAGAATTTGAAAGTAGAAGGCAGCTTGGGTGAAAGTGATCATGAAATCAGAGTTCACAATTCTAAGGAAGGGTAGAAGGGAGTACAGCAAAATAGAGACAATGGATTTCAGGAAGGCAGATTTTGGTAAGCTCGGAGAGCTGACAGGTAAGGTCCCATGGGAATCAAAACTGAGGGGAAAAGCAACTGAGGAGAGTTGGCAGTTTTTCAAAGGGACACTATTAAGGGCCCAAAAGCAAGCTATTCCACGGGTAGGAACGATAGGAAATGTGGCAAAAGACCTCCTTGGCTTAAGCACGAGATCTTGCATGATCTAAAAAATAAAAAGGAGTCATATAAAAAATGGAAACTAGGACAGATTACAAAGGATGAATATAGGCAAACAACACAGGAATGCAGGAGCAAGATTAGAAAGGCAAAGGCACAAAATGAGCTCAAACTGGCTACGGGAATAAAAGGGAAACAAGAAGACTTTTTATCAATACATTAGAAGCAAGAGGAAGACCAAGGACAAGGTAGGCCCACTGCTCAGTGAGGAGGGAGATACAGTAACAGGAAACTTGGAAATGGGAGAGATGCTTAATAACTTCTTTGTTTCGGTTTTCACCGAGAAGTCTGAAGGAATGACTAACATAGTGAATGCTAATGGGAAGGGGGTAGATTTAGAAGATAAAATTAAAAAAACAAGTTAAAAATCACTTAGGAAAGTTAGATGCCTGCAAGTCACCAGGGCCTGAAGAAATGCATCCTAGAATGCTCAAGGAGCTAATAGAGGAGGTATCTGAGCCTCTAGCTATTATCTTTGGAAAATCATGGGAGACGGGAGAGATTCCAGAAAACTGGAAAAGGGCAAACATAGTGCCCATCTATAAAAAGGGAAATAAAAACAACCCAGGAAACTACAGACCAGTTAGTTTAACTTTTGTGCCAGGGAAGCTAATGGAGCAAGTAATTAAGGAAATCATCTGCAAACACTTGGAAAGTGGTAAGGTGATAGGGCATAGCCGGCATGGATTTGTAAAGAACAAATCATGTCAAACCAATCTGATAGCTTTCTTTGATAGGATAACGAGCCTTGTGGATAAGGGAGAAGCAGATGATGTGGTATACCCTAGACTTTAGTAAGGCATTTGATACGGTCTTGCATGATATTCTTATCGATAAACTTAGGCAAATACAACTTAGATGTGGCTACTATAAGGTGGGTGCATAACTGGCTGCATAACCATACTCAGAGAGTAGTTATTAATGGTGCCCAATCCTGCTGGAAAGGTATAACAAGTGGTGTTCCGCAGGGGTCTGTTTTGGGACCGGCTCTGTTCAATATCTTCATCAACGACTTAGATATTGGCATAGAAAGTACACTTATTAAGTTTGCAGATGATACCAAACTGGGAGGAATTGCAACTGCTTTAGAGGATAGGATCATAATTCAAAATTATCTGGACAAATTGGAGAAATGGTGTGAGGTAAATAGGATGAAGTTAATGCAAAAAACAAATGCAAAGTGCTCCACTTAGGAAGGAACAATCAATCAGTTTCATACATACAGAATGGGAAGAGACTGTCTAGGAAGGAGTACGGCAGAAAGGGATCTAGGGGTTATAGTGGACCACAAGCTAAATATGAGTCAACAGTGTGATGCTGTTGCAAAAAAAGCAAAGATGATTCTGGGATGCATTAACAGGTGTGTTGTGAGCAAGACACAAGAAGTCATTCTTCCGCTCTACTCTGCATGGGTTAGGCCTCAACTGGAGTATTGTGTCCAGTTCTGGGCACCGCATTTCAAAAAAGATGTGGAGAAATTGGAGAGGGTCCAGAGAAGAGCAACAAGAATGATTGAAGGTCTTGAGAACATGACCTATGAAGGAAGGCTGAAAGAATTGGGTTTGTTTAGTTTGGAAAAGAGAAGACTGAGAGGGGACATGATAACAGTTTTCAGGTATCTAAAAGGGTGTCATAAGGAGGAGGGAGAAAACTTGTTCACCTTAGCCTCTAAGGATGGAACAAGCAATGGGCTTAAACTGCAGCAAGGGAGGTTTAGGTTGGACATTAGGAAAAAGTTCCTAACTGTCAGGGTGGTTAAACACTGGAATAAACTGCCTAGGGAGGTTATGGAATCTCCATGTCTGGAGATATTTAAGAGTAGGTTAGATAAATGTCTATCCGGGATGGTCTAGACAGTATTTGGTCCTGCCATGAGGGCAGGGGACTGGACTCAATGACCTCTCAAGGTCCCTTCCAGCCCTAGAATCTATGAATCTATGAAGTGAGGAGCTGAGCATTGAGACTCGGAAAATTACACAGTTCATTAGGGATGCACCAAATGGTTCAGACAAAATAAGAAATAGCCAACACATTGGCCAGAAACTCAAATTAGATGTGGGATATTGGCAGCACAAGGTAGGATAGGCCTGTATTTCCGGCTGAGCACTCAGAATTCCCAGTCACACAGAGCCCAGTTATGCTGAGTGAGAGCATTCCCAAAACAACTGGGAACTACTTTAATCTGGTCTTGCACAGTGGAAAGATCTGGCAGCAGCTCATGTTTCATCTAGGCAGGACTCAGTCAGCAGTGATCCCTGTACCAATTCTGGAGATGGAATCTAAATGCATTTCACATTGGACTCTTCTATTCCAAACTGATCTGGAGTGTGTCTGTGTATAAATGTACATGTGATTGTCTGTGTGATACTCCATTACTCTGTACACACGAAGGCCCTCACCCCTGCAATGATTTCTGCCCAAGCAAATCCTTGCAGTGTTGCAGAGCCCCAGTGGTTGATTCACAAGGATGCAGGGATGTAGCCACACAGAACTCATTGCAGGACCAGGGCCTAAAATTGCACATGATGGTACTTAATTAGGAATTGTGAAATGCATTATGTTTTCAGGCAGAAGTGCATTATGCAATGTGGTAAATCCAGGACAAACAGCTATGGGGGGGCGAGGGGGTAAGTAATTAGTCTCAGGGGGTTAAAAGGCCTCTCCCTATCCACTGAGGAGAGAGAACCGGGGGAAATAAGGTTCAGCTGGAAAAGGGGTTACCGGGGATCTAATTAGGTTCAGCTGGCTCCAACTGCTTGAGACCTTTTTAAACCCTCCCCGGCTTGGCAGGAGGAGGGGGTGAGAGAGAAGCAGGGAAGCTACCAGTAGACTAGGTGCAGCAAGACACCGAACCCTTCCAGGAAGGAAGGCTGCACTCCCTCCCCAGAAGGGAAGGAAAACAAGCACAAGGGACTGACTGAGGAAAGGAATAGCCGGACCCTGTGCTACCTATAAGGATTTGCCTTGCCCAAGCCTGTGTCTCCAAGGCTAAAAAGGACTGAGCCTGCTGATGAGAAGAAGGTACTTTGCCACAGCAGCGAAAAATTATTTGGCCTTCACAATTCAGGCAAAAGCAAAATTTCAGAATCTCAAAAAATCTTGTAAAATAAACTGTCAAAAATAATAAATTTTGCAAAAATAACATTTCATCAAATTCATGCAATCCAACAAGTGTCCACATCACAAAATACAACCAGAAATGACACTAAACAGTATCTTTGTTGGCCCTCCAGTATTATGCACACACCCGCCACACCAGCATGATTAAGAAACAGAAGGATTTGATTCACACTGGTGTTATTCCAGTTTTACATCAGTGTAACTCCATCACTTTAAAATGGATTTACACTAGCATAAAACTTGAGCAATGGAGTGATAAATCAATCCCAGCATTGAATGTTCTGAATATTCATGCTGGTTCAGCACAATTTTATTTAGTGCAGGTGTCACTTTATTTTGATTATTATACTCTTGGGGTGTTCAGCTCCTATTTCTATTGTGTGGTGCTCTCAAGTTACTACAACATTGGATTAGAGTAAATCATGTCATATTTCTGTCTATTTCAAAGCCTGCTGAAGATTTTCTTTTCTCTACAATCTGTGATGTCTTAGTTTATCAAGCTATATTTTTCCTTTGCTATGTTCAGCATGTCTCAAAAGGAGCAGCAAAGGGGTGTTAAAGATACTAATAATATAATTGTAAGAGCACACAGAGGCAATGAAAAAAAGGGAGAAAAAAACATGCAGAAAGCTCACAGGAGGGAACAAAGACACAACAGCAGGAGCAGCAGCTTTGAACTTGACTGCCAATTTTCCACAGTGCAATCAAATCCATTGTCTACAAGCCACAGGTGCACAGCACATGAAAGAGACAAAAATGCATTGGGGAGTGATCACAGTTAACTTGTGACCCCCTACTATATTCATCTCAACATTCATTTGTGCATCTGTTATGTGCTGAGGTTTGGGTTTTTATTTTTAATTTTTAACTGCTGGTTTCAGAGACGGTTAAGCAGCTGAAGATATGCACCTCAGAGAATGTGTGTTAAAGAGGGGCTGTGGAGTGCAAAGACAGCCCACTTTAGGAGGTATATCACTCCACTGGAACTCTTACATTCAGATATTCTCTCCCTTTTACCAACCAGGTAAACCAACTGCTGTGAGACTACTGTGGTGACAGTGGATATTTTGTCTAACTGCCAGGTAACTGCCAAATAAGATGTTCATCAACTCACTGTACAAGAGAACTGCACCAATACAACTACAGATTTTGTGCAGAGAAGGCCTATATGAGAGGATTATCAAATGTGCTATAATAATGAATGTTAATGTTCTTATAATGGGCCATTTCACTGCTTATCATAGATCAGGACAGTATGGATTGCACCTGGGTGATGGTCTTTTGAGCTAAGATTTTTTTTCAATCAACAGGGCAGTTTCTAAAATTAGAAGTAGGCTGATCTCTTTTTCTTTGTTTTCACCACTCTCCAATCAGTGGGAGGAAATTAGCCCCTTGGGAATGTTTGATTCACATTGGCTCACTGTGTTATTTCAGCTGTGAAGGATGCTAATGAGCTAATAACTTTCCTAGTGGAAAATACACATATGTTGCTTTCAGTTTTTGGCTGGGAGTCAGTGTTTCATCACTTTAGGCAAGGTCTCTCATTACACTGCACAGGAAGAAGGAAAAAAAAAAAAAAAACCCAAAACACCAGACAAGTCCAGTCCATCTACCTGGAAACTCAAACTTTCTCCTTCCAAAATGTAATGTGAATCAGCACACACATCGTTTGCATCTTGAAAGTAGCTGTCACTTTTATGTTTAGTATTTTCCCAGGTGGCCAAAAATAAGGCAATGTTCTAAGACGTTTTCAGGGTAATTCATGTCTAAAAGGGAAGAACTCTGAATGACCCAAGAGAGGCTTTGGCAAATTCTAGAAGAAGCCAGCTCTGGCCCTCACACATAAGGACAATTGCCCTGCTACCGAATGAAGGGTATGGGGAGTTAAAGGCTAAAGAAGGGTCAGTATTGCAATACTAGGGACTCACCTGTTATGAGATAAATTAACAAACTGAAGGAGCTGCCGTCTTGAAAATCACCAGTGCTGGGAGAAGTTCCAAAACCATTCAGGTGTGGATCAGTTTGAATAAGGATCTTCTCCTTTTCTTTTTACTTCCTTTATCTTCCCCCACCACATAACCTGCCACCACACAACCCTGCTGATGGAGATTGAAATCGAACATTTGAGAACATATGAAAGGAGAAGCTGCTTCACTTACTGGAACAACATTGAAAGAGACACACAAACCTTAAGGGTGAATTTTTCCCCTCAAGATGTACCAACCAATCTTTTTGCTGGTGGCTCTTGGAAGTAAGAGGCCATGATTTAAGTTCCATTATAGCTAAAAGTGGTCAAAATTCTCATTGCCCATTTTTTTAAGATGGACAATTGCCTTTTTTCTAACCCCAAAACTTTAGGAAAAAGCATTCAGTTTTTCAGAATTCTCTGTTTTTCATAGTAAACGAAAGTTTCAAAATTTAGAAATGTCAAATTTCAATGTTTCAAATTATTTTTTTAATTTTCTTTTTTGCCCCCTTTTTTCTTTTAGAATAAATGATACCTAAATTAATAGGGTTTTTTGCACTTTTCTGTTTTTCCTTATGACACTCTAATTTTTCAAAACTTCTTCAACTTCGGGAAAAAATGGAACTCTGCCACTCTGCAACTCTGCCTCTTTGTGACTTTTCAAAGATTGGAGAAGTTTTGAAAAATAACAGAATACAAAAGAAAGAAAAAAAAATGGAAAAAGCCAAAACCCAAACATTTTCATACTATTCGTTGTACTGAAAGTGGAAAAAAATATCAAATTTTAGAATAGTAGAAAATTTATTTTTTAAAAATAGCTTGCAAAAATGTCAGTTAAACTGAATTATTCTTTCAAACTATGCAAAATAGAAATAATTTTAAAAATATTGAATTTTTTCAGTTATTTTTCCATTTCTAGACAAGCTCAGTTATGATTCCCTGATCATTTAAGAAACCATAAGTGCTGGCTAGAAATGGGCTTAAGTCAGAATACATAAGAACAGCCATACTGGGTCAAACCAAAGGTCCATCAAGCCCAGTATCCTGTCCTCTGACAGTGGCCAATGGCAGGTGCCCCAAAGGGAATGAACAAACAGGTCATCATCAAGTGATCCATGCCCTGTCATCCAATCCCAGCTTCTGGCAAACAGAGGCTAGGGACACCATTCCTGCCCGTCCTGGCTAATAGCCATTGATGGACCTATCTTCCATGAATCTATCTAGTTCCCTTTTGAACCCCGTTATAGTATTGGACTTCACAACACCCTCTGGCAAGGAGTTCCAGAGGTTGACAGTGCGTTGTGTGAAAAAACTACTTTCTTGTGTTTGTTTTAAACCTGCTACCTATTAATTTCATTTGGTGGCGTCTTGTTCTTATATTAGGAGAAGGAGTAAATAACACTTCCTTATTTACTTTCTCTATAGCACTCATGATTTTATAGACCTCTATCATATCCTCCCTTAGTCACCTCTTTTCTAAGCTGAAAAGTCCCAGTCTTATTAATCTCTCCTCATACAGAAGCCGTTCTATACCCCTAATCATTTTTGTTGGCCTTTTCTGAACCTTTTCCAATTCCAATATATCTTTTTTGAGATAGGGGGACCACATCTGCATGCAGAATTCAAGGTGTGGGCATACCATGGATTTATATAGAGGCAATATGATATTTTTGGTCTTATTATCTATCCCTTTCTTGATGATTCCCAACATTCTGTTCACTTTTTTGACTGCCGCTGCACATTCAGTCGATGATTTCAGAGAACCATCCACAATGACTCCAAGATCTCTTTCTTGGTAACAAAGCTAATTTAGACCCCATCATTGAATTTGTATAGTTAGGATTATATTTTCCAATGTGTATTACTTTGTATTTATCAATATTTAAATTTCATCTGCCATTTTGTTGCCCAGTCACCCAGTTTTGTGAAATCTTTTTGTAGCTCCTCACAGTCTTCCTGGGACTTAACTATCTTGAGTAGTTTTGTATCATCTGCAAATTTTGCCACCTCACTGTTTACCTCTTTTTCGAGATCGTTTATGAATATATTAATAGGACTGGGCCCAGTACAGATCTCTGGGGGACACCACTATTTACTCTCTCCATTCTGAAAACTAACCATTTATTCCTATCCTTTGTTTCCTATCTAACCAGTTACCAATCCATGAGAGAACCTTCCCTCTTATCCTTGACTGCTTATTTTGCTTAAAAGCCTTTAGTGAGTGTCAAAGGCTTTCTGAAAATCTAAATACACGATATCCACTGGATCTCCTTTGTCCACATGCTAACTGAGCCCCTCAAAGAATTCTAGTAGATTGGTGAGGCATGATTTCCCTTTACAAAAACCATGTTGACTATTTCCCAACAAGTTATGTTCATCTATGTGTCTGATAGTTTCAATCAATTTGCCTGGTACTGAAATGAGGCTTACTGGCCTGTAGTTGCCAGGGTCACCTCTGGAGCCCTTTTTAAAAATTGGCATCACATTAGCTATCCTCCAGTCATTGGTACAGAAGCTGATTTAAATGATAGGTTACAGATGAAAGTTAGTAGTCCTGCAATTTCACATTTGAGTTCCTTCAGAACTCTTGGGTGATTACTATCAAGGCCTGGAAATTTATTACGTTTTAGTTTATCAATTTGTTCCAAAACCTCCTCTAATGAGGATTCAATTTGGAACAGTTCCTCAGATATGTCACCCAAAAAGAATGGCTCAGGTTTGGGAATCTCCCTCACATCCTCAACAATGAAGACCAATGCAAAGAATTCATTTAGTTTCTCCGCAATGCTCTTATCGTCTTTGAGTGCTCCTTTAGCATCTCGATCATCCAGTGGCTCCACTGGTTTTTTAGCTGGCTTTCTGCTTCTGATGTATTTAAAAAAAAAATTGCTATTACTTTTGGAGTCTTTGGTTAGCTGTTCTTCAAATTCTTTTTTGGTCTTTCTAATGATATTTTTACACTTCATTTGCCAGAGTTTATGTTCTTTTCTATTTTCCTCTTTAGGATTTATGTTCCACTTTTTAAAGGATGCCTTTTTGCCACTCACTGCTTCTTTTACTTTGTTGTTTAACCACGGTGGCTCTTTTTTGGTTCTCTTACTATGTTTTTTCAATCTGGGCATACATTTAAGTTGAGCCTCTATTATGGTGTCTTTAAAAAGTTTCCACGCAGCTTGCAGGGATTTTACATTTGGTACTGTACCTTTTAATTTCTGTTTCACTAACCTCCTCATTTTTGTGTAGTGCCCCTTTCTCAAATTAAATACTAGAGTGTTGGGCCGCTGTGGAGTTTTCCCCACCACAGGGATGTTAAATTTAATTACATTATGGTCACTATTACTAAGTGGTCCAGCTATATTCACCTCTTGGACCTGATCCTGTGCTCCATTTAGGACTAAATCAAGAATTGCCTCTCCTCTTGAGGGTTCCAGGACTAGCTGCTCCAAGAAGCAGTCATTTAAGGTGTCAAGAAACTTTATCTCAGCATCCCTTCCTGAGGTGATATGTACCCAGTCAATATGGGGATAGTTGAAATCCCCCATTATTATTATTATTGAGTATTTTATTTTAATAGTCTCTCTAATCTCCCTGAGCATTTCAGAGTCACTAACACCATCTTGGTCAGGTGGTTGGTAATATATCCCTACTGCTATATTCTTATTTTTCAAGCATGGAATTACTATCCATAGAGATTCTATAGTACAATTTAGTTCATTTAAGATTTTTACTTCATTTGATTCTACACTTTCTTTCACATATAGTGCCACTCCCCCACCAGCACAACCTGTTCTGTCCTTCCGATATATTTTGTACCCTGATATTACTGCGTCCCATTGATTATCCTCATTCCACCAGGTTTCTGTGATGCCTATTATATCAATATCCTCATTTAATACTAGGCACTCTAGTTCACCCATCTTATTTTTTAGACTTCTAGCATTGGTATATAAGCATTTTAAAAACTTATTCTTTGGCTGTCCCCATTGCATGATGTAATTGAATGGGACTTTTTTTCATTTGACTGTTTCTCATGAGATCCTCCCTGTATTTTATCATTTTCCATCCTCTCCTGCTTATTAGGACATAGGGAATCTCCATTTATAAATCCTCCCCTAAGGGATGTCCGAACCACATGCTCCTCCGCACCTGTAGGCTTTCCCCCAGCCCTTAGTTTAAAAACTGTTCTACGACCTTTTTAATTTTAAGTACCAGCAATCTGGTTCCGTTTAGGTGGAGCCCATCCTTCCTGTATAGGCTCCCCGTCTCCCAAAAGCTTCCCCAATTCCTAATAAATCTAAACCCCTCCTCCTTACACGATCGTCTCATCCACCCATTGAGACACTGCAGTTATGCTGTCTAACTGGCCCTGCGTGTGGAACTGGAAGCATTTCAGAGAATGCTACCATGGAGGTCCTGGACTTCAATCTATTACCTAGCAGATTACCTACATGGAGCTGAACTTCTTCAAAATTTGAAAGGGTTTGGAATTTGCATTTTTGTTCAGTCCTTTTTTGGCAGTAGGAGCCCCAAAACTGAAATCCCACCTTTTGGGTGTGTTCATTTGGGGGTGGAGTGGGGTTTCTATTCATATCTAATATTGACAGTTTGTTTTATACTTACTTCCCGTTAGTGGTTCTGGTTCTTACTGCAGAATAGTTTTATGCTCCTATGGATAAGATACAACCGAATTTGCTCCAACCCCTCAGACAGAGACAAACACCTACAAGATCTTTATCAAGCATTCGTAAAACTACAATACCCACTGGGGAAGTGAGGAAACAGATTGACAGAGCAAGACGGGTACCCAGAAATCACCTACTACAGGACAGGACCAACAAGGACAATAACAGAACACCACTGGCCATCACATACAGCCCCCAGCTAAAACCTCTCCAGTGCATTATCCACGATCTACAACCTATCCTGGAAAATGATCCCTCACTCTCACAGACCGTGGGAAGAAGGCCAGTCCTCGCTTACAGACAACCCCCCAACCTGAAGCAAATACTCACCAGCAACTACGCACCACACCACAGAAATACCAACCCAGGAACCAATCCCTGTAGCAAACCTCGTTGCCTACTCTGTCCCCATATCTACTCTGGCGACATCATCAGAGGACCCAATCACATCAGCCACACCATCAAGGGCTCATTCACCTGCACATCCACTAATGTTATATATGCCATCATGTGCCATCAATGCCCCTCTGCCATGTACATTGGCCAAACCGGAGAGTCCCTCCGCAAAAGAATAAATGGACACAAATTGGACATCAGGAATGGTAACAGACATAAGCCGGTAAGTGAACACTTCAATCTCCCTGGTCATTCTATTACAGATTTAAAAGTCACTATCATTGAACAAAAAAAACCTTCAGAAACAGACTTCAAAGAGAAACAGCAGAACTAAAATTCATTTGCAAATTTAACACCATTAATCTTGAATAGGGACTGGGAGTGGCTGGCTCATTACAGAAGCAGCTTTTCCTCTCCTGGAATTCCTCTCCTCATCTATTATTGGGAGTGGACTACATCCACCCTGATTGAATTGGCCCTGTCAACACTGGTTCTCCACTTGCCAAGTAACTTCCTGCTCTCCATGTGTCAGTATATAATGCCTGCATCTGTACCTTTCACTCTGTGCATCTGAAGAAGTGAGGTTTTTACCCACAAAAGCTTATGCCCAAATAAATCTGTTAGTCTTTAAGGTGCCACCAGACTCCTTGTTGTTTTTATGGATAGTCTGATATTGACTCTACGGGAAGGAATGAGTGAAATTAGTAGCTTTGCCTGCACATTGAAAGTTCTGCATAAGAAATTTCTCTCTGCACCAGTTTAGGAGCCTCCTATAACTCTGCTTGTTGACTACCTAAATAGCAAATGCAACAAACGTTCTCAAGCCAGCTATGTACTGTGGTACATGTATCACTGCTGATCCATCCATCAGTCATTTGCTTTAGTGAGGGTGAGTGGATCCAGGGATGAGAGAGAAAATCCACAATGCTGCTAAGAAACAATATGCTTTCCCCTTTTCAACGTGCTTCTTTTATTTCCCTTCTCGATTTTATGTTCTCTCTTTCCTTCTTTTTGCCATGGCAGTGGTATCGAATGCTGATGAGATAAGACTTAAGGCAGCCTTAGGAAGGATACTGACATAGCAGGTACAGAGCTATCAAAAGGTCACATGGAGTCTTCTGTGAATATCAGAACTGGGGCCTTCATACCTTAACAGGATTTTGAAAACTATATCCACTTTAAACCATGTTGCTCCTGTTGAGCAGCCCCTGAACGTTGGGGGGGAGAAAAGACCCTTGAATTTCTGGGTCTGTGGATGTTTTTGTTTATCCTGGACCAGGTGAGTGATCTGGAGATACCAATAGGCATCGGTTTACTTCCCCCTCCCCACTACATTTCTGCTTATATAGTCCCCAATCTTGCAATGTATGACCATTGACTTCAATAGGGCTTTGTGAGAGTGCAGCAGTCTGCCCGCATATTGTATATTAGGGCCACCGATTGCACGTAGAAATACAGATGTGAAATCCCAGACATATTAGTGCTGGGTGCTTTCTGTCCTCTTTCTCGTTGTTTGGGTCTTTAGATGAACTCCCAAGAAGTGTGAAATCCTTCCAGGCAGGGGCGGATTTACCATGAAACACAGTGCCCTGGCATGCCCCCCCCCCCAACAACAGGGGGCCCCAAGGCTGGGCACTCAGGCAGCTCAGCACCGGCGCACCCCTGCGGGGGGCTGCTCCACAGGAGGGGGCTGCAGGGGCAGTAGCTGTGGGGAGCAGGGAGGGAGGCTCACCCACAGCCTCAGGGGAGCAGGCAGAAGGTGCGGATGGTAGGAGCGCTGTGAACGGGCGCTGGAGGACTCAGGAGGAGCACAGGGCAGCCGGCTGGAGAGAAGTGGCGCTTTGAAGGGAAAACCGCTGCTTCTCTCCAGCTGCCCCTTCTGCTCCTGAGTCCTCCAGCCCGTGTTCGCAGGGCCAGATCCAGAAAGGGGATGGGGCTTTTGGGGTTGCAGCCCAGAGCTCCGGGGCCCACTTAGCCCTGGGCTGCAGCCCCTAAAGCCTTTGCGTTCTGGCCCTACCTGGCAGCGGGGTGTGGGGGAGGCAGCTCCAAGAATCGCGGCCAATGGGAGCTGTGGGGGGCAGTGCCTGTGGGACAAACACAGGACTCCTTGCACCTCCCGCACCAAATGGGAGCTGTCCCAGATAAGTGCTCCGCACCCCAACCCCCTGCCCCAGCCCTGAGCCCCCTCCTGCACCCTAACTCCTGGCCAGATGCCGCATCCCCAGCCTGTTCCTGCACCCTAACTCCCACCCGGCCCCTGCACACCCAGCCCCAGTCCGCTCCCGCAACCTAACTCCCATCCAGATCCTGCAACCCCAACCCCAGCCTGCTTCTGCATCCTACCCTGCACCCCCCAGACCTGAGCCCCAGGAGGAGAATACAGGGGGGAAAAATGAAAATGGGCGGGGGAATAAGAGAGAATGCTCCCCCCGTTGGGTGGGGCAAAAATGAAGCTGAGCACAGGACCCCAATAACTCTAAATCCACCACTGCTTCCAAGATAAAACATACTCTCTCTCCACCTTATCCCTCGCCGCCACCACACACACACACACACACACACACAAATTATTCTTATTCTAAAACTCCTTTACCCCATAAAGATTACTTTTTACTACTCCATTATTTGTACTGGCTGTTTCTAAAATAAGCATGAGTCTGAATGTGTAAAGTGTATGATTGTCATATTGCCATATCAATTACACTTTATTCATGAATATCAATATAAATGCCTCAACTTGGCACAGAGATGGTTTGCTCATAAATTACAGCGTGCTTTTTCTATTATTGCAGTCACACTGTGTCCCTTTTAATTTAATTCCACTTCTATTTTGAATTACACACACCCTCTCATGAATAAGGATAGGGCTTTTTGTATAGAAAGCAAAGATAAATCAATTAATCACAGTAATTTCTAATCCATCCAAAATGGACATGTCCCATGTAAATAACACACAAATTATCCTTTAGCTATGGCGAGTCTTAACTTCATCGGTTGGGATGTGCATGCAAAAGTTCAGCTTGCGATGATCACCTTAGGTATCGTTCAGGGAACTTTCCAAACACCTAGGGCTAGATTCACAAGGGGGACTAAGATACCTAGGCACCTAAAGGGGCAGTTGTGTCCAACATTTTGGTGCCTGTGGAAGTCACAAAACCTCTGCTTAGCTGCCGTCTCAACCTGGACTTACCCGACGTCCCTAAAAGCCCAAGTTTTCACAAGTAAATCCTCTAGGCCCCTCTGTGTCTGCTGGTGGGCAGGCGTATAGCCACCTAACTACTGAGCCTAACTCACATCTCACCCCTGGCAGGATTCACAAAGTAGCGGTTCTCCTGAGCACACCCAGCCCCACCTCCACTCATACACATAAAAAATGAGCAGAGAAGGAGGAGGTGGTACTTTTGCCCCCAATCTGATACCAATAGCCCATTGGTTAGATTAATCACCTGGGATGGGTTTGAATCCCTCCTCTGCCTGATTTGGAGAATAGGAGACCCAGGCCTCCCATGACAGTGCCCTAACCACTGGGCTACAGGGTATTCTGTGTGTGTGTGTGTGGGGGGGTGTTTCAATCTCTCCTGCTTTGTATAAATACCTAAAAATTCATTAAGCCAGGGAGAGGGAGACTAACTTTATAGCCCAGTGGTGGCACCCACTTGGAGGACTGGGGCACAGACCTGGCTTTCAGTCTCTAGTTAAGTATTTATAGAGAGTAGAATAGGTTTAACTGGTGAGATTGAGAGAGATCCACCTGTATCATGAGTGGAACAAGAGCCAGAGGGCCAACGTTCCAGGGACTGTTAGTGAGGGAACACCAGTGGAACAAAGAATAGGGGAAGTTAAGCTGGAAGCAACTTAGGTTCATAGAGCAGTGAACAATGTTCAATTAAATTTCACTTGTTCAACTTAAATCGCATTCAGTTTGTGAATGAAGCATACTGGCAATGTCTAAGCAGCGAGTTCTCTGCTGAGCAGCTAGCACCATGAGCCTGGATTTTGCAGGCCCAAACCTAGCCCAGCAACAATGGACCTGGCAGAAGGAGGAATTCAAGCTGTATACAGACCTGGCTATGAAGGAGGCCAACAACAAGTAGGAAAGTAAAACTGTTATATTACCTTATTGGCAGACAAGACAGAGAAGTCTGCAGCACTCAATCTCACCAGTACCTCAGACTTCACACTTGGGCCTTGTCAGATGTTAAAGGTGGGCTCAAGAGTGTGTTTAGTGGCTGGGAACGAATACACAACTCTGCTCTATAGAAGGCTGTGACACCTGATAGTCATGTGATGACCATCTGCAGAAAAGAGCCTACAAAGTCTACCACACCACCTGCTCTCCAAACCATGGAAAAGGGAGGCAATGGACTTATTTACCCTCAAAGAAAAACAGTACAGTGAAACCCCGCTATAACGCGATGTTTGGGGTCCAAAAAATTCCATCGTGATAAATGCGGGGTCGCGGTATACTGGGGTTTCAAGCCAGTGGTCCCCAATGCGGTGCATTGATGTGCGCTGCCTAGTGCCCCTAGTGCCTAGTGCCCAGCAGGGGACAGAGAACTCTGAGGCTGCGGGTGCTGGTGCTCTCTGTCCCTGGCAAGCGTGGGGCCGTGGCTTCTCTCTGGCTTCAAGAGGAGCCAGGGCCCCGCGCCTGCCGGAGACAGAGAGCTCCAGGGCTGCGGGCGCTGGTGCTCACTGTCCCCGGCAGGCACGGGGCCACAGCTTCTCTCTGGCTTCTCCGGGGCTGCAGGCACCGGTGCTCTCTGTCCCTGGCAGGTGCGGGGCCCGCCTAGTGCCCAGCAGGGGAGAGAAGCCGCAGCCCCGCGCCTGCCGTGGACAGAGAACTCCAAAATAAGTCTTGAAAAATTGTTGGCTCCTGCCACACTCTTCTCAAAACATGAATGTGCTACTGGCCACAAAAAGGTTGAGGACAACTGCCGTAATACTGTTCGCGTTTTGCCGGAATACTGTACTTTTTTACGACATTTATAAATAAACCCCGTTTTTCCAGTCTTATAGGATAACGTGACTTGTGGCCATTGCAGATCCATTGCACTTACTGTAGTTCTCAGGTTGTACATGTGTATGGTGTTTGTCTATGAAGTTGTTCTTAATTTCCTATATTTTTAAAAATATTTTACCGTTATGGATATGCCAGTTCACAAACGCAAGTTGTTTTCTGCCCGAGAGAAACTGTATGCCCTGGATCAACTAAAGAAGGGCAAACAACAAAGTCAGCTCGCTAGATATCTAGGAATTAGCAAGTCCACTCTGCTAGGGTGGAAAAAAGAAGAAGAAAAGCTTCGCAGCCTACCCTGAATTCTTGAAGAGGGAACTGGTTTACAGCGCAAAAAGGTCAAGTTTGCTAATGACGAAAGCCTAGATTCAGCCTTGTATCAATGGTTTGTCCAGGTTCGCTCAGAAGCAGTTCCTATTTCTGGCCCTATTCTGAAAGCTCAAGCAGAGAAATTTGATCACCTTATCAATGGAAATGAATCCAAATTTAAGGCGAATAACGGCTGACTGGACAGATTCAAGAAAAGGCACACTATGAGCCAAGTTCTTGTGTCTGGGGAAATCCACTCAGCTGATAAAGAGGCTGCTGATTCCTACCCAACTGAGCTTAAAAAGTTGCTGGAGGAAGGTTGCTACACAGCTGATCAAGTTTACAACTGCGACGAGACTGGTTTATGCTTTAAAATGTTACCCAATCGCACCCTCGCAACCAAGACTGACAGTCACAAATGAGAAGGCTTCAAGCAGAGAAAGGACCGAGTCACTCTCTTCTTTTGTGTCAACAAATCTGGCAGCCACAAACTCAGACCTCTGATGATCAGAAAAGCAAGGTCTCCCAGATGTTTTCATCATGTTAATATGAAAGCCCTTCCCTTTGAATACACCAACAGCAAGAATGCATGGATGAATAGCTCCATATTTAAAGACTGGTTCCATAAAACTTTCGTGCCAGCTGTTTGGACTCATTTGCGAAAACTGAAGCAGGAGGAAAAAGCTCCCCTCCTGCAGGATAATTGCCCTGCCCACCTCCCAGCAGAAAATCTTGTCAATCGTGATGGCAAGATTAAAGTCTCTTATCTCCCGAAGAACACTACATTAGAAATACAGCCACTGGACCAAGGCATCATATCGGTATTTAAACAAAACTATCGTCGGGAAATGATCAAGTGGATGGTAGCGGGTAACAACTCCTCTGTCCATACATCACTGGCATCACTCAACTTGACAGAAGTCTGTCACCTCGTCGGGAAAGCCTGGGATGCTATCTCTGCACGTTTCATTGAACGGTGCTGGATAAAGGGTCTTGGTCCAGCTTTTCCATCATCTACACATGATGATGGCAACTTATTTTGGAGTTCTCTGTCACTGGTAGGTACGGGGCCGCGGCTTCTCTCTGGCACTGCAGCCCCAGAGAAGCTGGAGAGGAGCCGCTGCCCCGCACCTGCCGGGAACAGAGAGCACTGGGGCCTGCAGCCTTGGAGTTCTCTGTCCCCGGCAGGCACGGGGCTGTGGCTGACCATGGCTTCTCTCTGGCTTGGAGAGAAGCCACGGCCCTGCGCCTGCTGGGGACAGAGAGCACCAGCGCCCGCAGCCCTGGAGTTCTCTGTCCCTGGCAGGCACGGGGCCGTGGCTCCTCTCCAAGCCGGAGAGAAGCCACGGCCCCGTGCCTGCCGGGGACAGTGAGCACCGGCACCTGCAGCCTCATAGTTCTCTGTCCCCGGCAGGCGTGGGGCCGCAGCTTCTCTCCCCTGCTGGGCGCTAGGTGGGAGCACATCAATGTCCCGGCAGGCGCCATGGCGTTGGGGACCACTGGTATTAGGCCTTAAAGGGGAGCCAACTTATGATCGCGTTATATGCGATTTCGCGTTATGGCGGGGCGCGTTATTGCGAGGTTTCACTGTACTTGACTGCAGCGAACACTCCAGACACTCCCCATGTTTGAGGGGCAGGGCTTAGTCCATACCCCTCTCCTCAGCATTTCCCACGGGGTAGCTTAGGCAGGTTCCTGCTCAGCATGCTGGCTTCTGCAAATCCCATTTTTAGATGCCTAACTCTCCTTATACATTGTCTGACGTGCCTGGGTGCCTAACTTGGGGTTGAGAATTCCACTAGGCATCAGGATGAATGTTGCAATGCCTAAATCCCCCTTGTGAATCTAGCCCTGAGAGTGAAATCCAGAGTGAAGTCAATGGGAATTTTGCCTTTGACATCAGTGGAGCCAGTTTTCACCCTCAGTCTTTACACTGGTTGCTGTCACTACAAAGTACAGCACCCATTCTTTCAATGATTATGTTTTTGTGACTCTTATGAAGGATATTTTATAGACTCATAGACTTTAAGGTCAGAAGGGACCATTATGATCATCTGGTCTGACCCCCTGCATACTGCAGGCCACAAAGCCGTCCCTATTTTTTTTATGATATGGTAGCAGGGCCTCATTGTACTAGGCACTGTACAAACACAATTAGAGAACCCTATCCTGAAGAGTTTACAATTTAAATAGACAAGACAAAGCGTGGGAGAAAGGAAGAATTATGACCTCCATTTAACACGGGGTGGGATTTGCCCAAAGTCACATGGGGCAGAGTGGGAACTTGAACCCACATCTGCTGAGAACTAGCCAAGCTCTCTTACCAACCAGACCCGTCCTCTCTGCATGTATAAGTCTTAGAACGTCTCCCTGCCATACATGCCGTGTATGTTATTAAATTATGTGTGTATTTGGATATTAAATATTTCAAATTATATTTATAGTTAACACTGACAATCATATTGAGGCACAATTTTTGTTACTACTGATACAAAAGGATCAAAAGAAGGCTGTCTCCCATCACACAAACACCGCTGTTTTGCCTGTGGCGTATCCCTCAGCAGTCATGAAATCTGGAATTGAACAGATGCTTATTTATACTGTAGCTATAGTATTTGTTTGTGAGACGTGTCTTTCACTATTCCTAGATGTACTAGATTTCAGAAAAAAGTTAGGTTTTCATATAATTTATTGCTTTTTCCATTGGCTCAATAAGATTTTAGAGTTCTTCCTGGTTTTAAAATGTTTAATGCACATAATATTTCCATAACAAATCTTTACTGCTAGAGCTGCCTACCTCATTAATAAAGTCTGACTTGCACATGAAGGGACAGAATTTCAAAGAACTGAGAGTCAATGAGAGTTGTATACAAATATCTGAAGGCAGATTTTGCCTCTTCAAAGTTTCATTAGGAAGCAGTTCTGGGTGAGTTCTAGGGAGTATCGCAGATTTAGCTGAGCTCACTTCTTGGCCACTCAGATGTCTGGGAGGGGATCCAAATACCGAATCCAAATACTGTATTCTTTAAGCCTCCAAAGTCTGAACAAACTCCAGACACTGTCCCTGATTTGGGAGTCTCTGGGCACACTCTTGGCGTGCAGATGTCAAGCACCCCCTCCTGAGAACTGAGACCTCATGGACCAACTGCTTAGCCCCAAGACTATTGACCCCTCAGACTTTCCCATACTTTAAACACACCTTCTCCAAGAACTCCAGCTGTGTGGGTGCTTTGGGTTTACAGTTACTTCTTGTGGGTCATATGATGATGAAAGCAAACAAACACACAGACTGCATTTGCAGAGGATCTTAGAACACCATTGCTCTTTACTCGGTAACATGAGTAATACACAGATCAAGATAAAACAAATAAAAATAAAACCTACATCCATTTCCTTGCCTCAGTTCCTCACTGCATTCTTTGTGCTGGGGTCAGGGTCATCTGGGGGTGTCCAGGACTCTTTACCTCCAATGCATGGAGCCTGTCTCTCTCTCTCTCAGTTTGCTTTGGCCTTAGCTGATCACACAGCTAAAGTGTCCCCCGCCCAGCTATGAAAGCATGCCTGTCTCATCCCCTCTTCTGCCCAAATCTTTCTACCCCTCCCGAATAAAGACTTCACCCTGATAGTCCTTTTTAAATCTCTGCTTTATCACCTCCCTTTGTCCTGTTTGGGAATTTTCTGCTCTCTCCACTTCACTTGCAGAGATACTGAGACCTTGTCTATTCCACATCTTACTTCACTATAATTTATGTCACTCAGGGTGGGAATAATCCAACCTAAGTGCCGGTATAGAGAGAGCACCATGTTGGCAGGAGAGCTTCCCCAGACATTGCTACCACCTCTGGCGGAGCAAGAGTTAAGCTGACGGGAGAGCGCTCTCCTATCAGCATAGAGCGTCTCCACCACACGCACTACTGCAGTGCATCTGCATCAGTGCAGCTGTGCAACTGTAAGTGCTGTAGTGTAGATATAGCCTTAGTCAAATTGGTTTTCCAGTTCAGGCACCCTCTTTAGCATACCTATTGTTCAGTCCACAGCATAGTCATCAAGTTTAATGAATCTCCATTGTTTGGTGGGTGTGTGTCAGAGACCTCATCAGCAAATGGTGATTCCATGTTCACAAAGAGGAATTTAAAAATACAGCATTTAATAAATAGCAACTTCACAAACATCACCCAGAACTCTCAAATTGTACAGACAGATTCCCCAAATCACCACAGAGGACACAAATATATTAAAATGACAAGATAACGGTTTTTGACTGTGTAATTCTGGGTCAAGTACCACACAGTGAATACATGGCCTAATCCAAAGACTTCTGAAGGACACTTGTTGAGTTTCGAGGATACTGTAACAGGCTTATATGGTTTTTTTTTTTAAATATACTTCCTTTTAAGCCATAAAAGTTCTGCCTTCAGTTGTCTCTCTTTAATGGAAGTTCAGCTGAAGCACTGTCAGGCTTCTGAAGTTAACTGTAAGAGCTGGACAAATGTAGGGGGAAATAATTTGCAAATACTTCTATGAATTCCAAATGATTTTTCCATTCATAAAAACAGGAATGGCCACACTGGGTCAGACCAATGATCCATCCAGCCCACTATCCTGTCTTCCAACAGTGGCTGGTGCCAGATGTTTCAATGGGAATGAACAGAACAGGGCAGTTATCAAGTGATTTATCCCATTAAGTCCTAGGTTCTGCCAGTCAGAGGCTTAGGGATACCCTGAGCATGGGGTTGTGTCACTGACCATTGTAGCTAATAGCTAGGGCCCTACCAAATTCATGGCTATGAAAAACACATCACAGACTGTGAAATCTAGTATCCTCCTGTGAAATCTGGTCTTTTGTGTGCTGTCATCCTATACTATACAGATTTCACAGAGGAGACCAGTGTTCCTCAAATTGGGAGTCCTGACCCAAAAGGGAGTTGCAGGAGGGTTGCAAGGTTATTTTTTGGGGGGAAGGGGGGGGAAATCAGTATTGCCACCCTTACTTCTGCGCTGCCTTCAGAGCTGGGCAGCCAGAGAGTGGTGGCTGTTGGCCGGATGCCCAGCTCTGATTGCAGCACCCCACCAGCAGCAGCATGGAAATAAGGGTGGCAATACTGTACAATGCCACCCTTACTTCTGTGCTGCTTCCTTCAGAGCTGGGGGGCTGGAGAGTGGTGGCTGCTGACTGAGGGTCCAGCTCTGCAGGCAGCAGTGCAGAAGTAAGGGTAGCAATACCATACCATGCCATCCTTACTTCTGCACTGCTGCTGGTGGCAGCTCTGCCTTCAGACCTGGGCTCCCAGCCAGTAGCCATTGCTCTTGAGCTTCCCAGCTCTGAAGGCAGCAGCAGCACAGAAGTAAGGGTTGCAGTACCTCAACTCCCCCCAAACAATAACCTTGCAACCCCCCCCCCCACACACACACACACACACACACACCTTTTTGGGTCAGGACCTCTACAGTTACAACATTTTAAAAATCCTATGACCATGAAGTTGACCAAAATGGACTGACTTTGGTAGGGCCATACTAAAAGCCACTGATGGATCTATCCTCCATGAATTTGTCTAATTCTTTTTTGAACCCAGTTACACGTTTGGCCTTTACAAGATCCTCTGGCAACAACTTCTACAGGTTGACTGCATTGTGCGAAGAAGTACTTCCTTATGTTTGTTTGAAACCTGCTGCATAATAATTTCATTGGGTGACCTCTGGTTCTTGTGTTATGTGTTCTCCTTAGTCACTTCCTCCACACCATTCACAATTTTACAGGACTTCTATCATATCCCCTTTAGTCATCTCTTTTCTAAGACGAACAGTCCCAGTCTTTTAAATCTCTCCTTGTACTGTATATCAATTCTTCTTTACCCCTGATCATTTTTGTTGCCCTTCTCTGTATCTTTTGCAATTCTAATATATCTTTTTTTGCAATGGGGTGACCAGGACTGCATATACTTTTCAAGGTATGGGCGTACCATGGATTTATATAGTGGCGTTATGATATTTCTGTCTTATTATCTATCCCTTTCCTAATGGTTCCTAACACTGTTAGCTTTTTGACTGCCACTGCACATTGAGCAGATGTTTTTGGTGAACTATCCATGATGACTCCAAGATCTCTTTCTTGGGTGGTAACAGCTAATTTAGACCCCATAATTTTATCTGTATAATTGGGGATTGTATTTTCCAATGTGCACTACTTTGCACTTAACATTCAGGGCTTGGCTACATTTGCGAGTTACAGTGCAATAAAAGAGCCCTGGGCGCACTAGCTCACTACCCGTCCACACTGGCAAGGCACGTAAAGCGCTCTAACTCCATGGCTAGAGTGCTCCTGGTACTCCACCTCGGTGAGTGGAATAACATTTGCTGTGCCCCCGCTGGAGCGCCCCAGCATCAGTGTGGACAAGGCATTGCCTTACTGCGCTCTGATCAGCCTCTGGAAACGTTCCATAATCCCCTTAAGTCAAGTGGCCACTCTTGTCATTGTTTTGTAATCACTGCAGGAATGTGGAAATGCCCTTTGAAAGCTCCATTTGACAGCCAGCATGCTTATCTGCTCCAAGACAAAGCAACCATTACTGTGGAATGCTGTGAGAGAGAGAGAGGGGGGGGGGGGTCTGTTGCTGTCTGAACTTACAAGACAGCATGCTGACATACGCTCATCCCCCCAAAAACCCACTTTCTCCCCCCACATACACACAACTCATTCCCTGTCACACTCCACCCCCACCCCCCATTTGAAAAGCATGTTGCAGCCACTTGCATGCTGGGATAGCTACCACAATGCACTGCTCTCTGTGGCGTTGCAAGAGCTGCTAATGTGGCCATGCCAGCGTGCTGTCAGTGTGGACAGATTGTAGCACTTTCCCTACTGTGCTCTACGAAGGCTGGTTTAACTCAAAGCGCTTACATCTGCAAGTGTAGCCATGCCCTCAATTTCATCTGCCACTTTCTTGCCCAGTCCTCTCCAGTTTTTGAGATCCCTTTGTAACTCTTTAGTCAGTTCTGGGCTTAACTAATGTTGTATAGTCTGCAAACATTTAGCCTTGTTTGCACCTGTATTTGTTCTTTTGTCCTTAGACATTCATATGAATGAGTTACCATTAAAAAACAATAATGGGGGGGATGCTATTCTTCACGTGAATACCCACATTCATATCTGAACATTGGATTAACATACAACTAGGGAGATCTGCTATTTGTACCAAAAATACTCACCCTTTGTTTATATCTTCCAGTCACAGAAAGCAGAAGTGATACTATGTGATTTAAATGACCAGACATTATGAGTTACAAATAGCACCTAGTAAAAGTGACTAGTCCACAAACAACCCATAGACTGACAAAAAGTGTTTCTCAAAATGATTAATTAATACCTTTACAAAAATCAAAGTCTATTTGTGGATAATTTGTGAGCTAAATTTGCCAGGAAAAATGTGAGTTTTATAATAATTTGCCCAGCCTTACTAACTAACAAACCCCATAATTTCAAAGAACTAGATTATTTTTGTCCTCTAGATTATAGGATATTTAAGAAATTATTTTTGAACCTATCAATCAATCATTATATAGGAATATGTATCCGAGGGGTAGCCGTGTTAGTCTGAATCTGTAAAAAGCAACAGAGGGTCCTGTGGCACCTTTGAGACTAACAGAAGTACTAACAGAAGTACTGGGAGCATAAGCTTTCGTGGGTAAGAACCTCACTTCTTCAGATGCAAGTCACTTATGCTCCCAGTACTTCTGTTAGT